>NC_138553.1:81873814-81996314 GCF_964273705.1 Natrix helvetica | reverse complement strand
TGGGCACCCATGCCATACGTTGGCCCTCACGGATCTAACAGAAAGGGCCATCTGGGAATTCAGTAGCCGTGCCACAATTGACGTGTGGAAGGATTTCCCCCGTTCAATATGGCCTGCGATTAAAATATTGCTAATAATAAAAACATCACCATCTGTGGCTTTCCCACATGCCAGTCCTAACAACAATTGTTTACGACTGTTTGCAATTATCCCCCAGCAAGAGAAGGCAAAAGATATTATTTTTTTCCTCTCTAGATAAGGTTTCCTGCACATCTAGGATATCATCCAACAACGTGCATGCTTTACTAGCTTGCTAGTCATTGAGTTCCTACTCCACCAGGCTTCCATTCTTCGTTGTTGTCGCTGGTAAATGAAACGGACAGAGAAAGGAGGAAAAAAAATCAATCTGCAAAAAGTAGCAGCTGTTGCCCTTAGAAATATTCAGCTGCGACGAAAAGCTCGGCGTTTGGAAATATAACTAATGTGTTTTAGCCACTAGATAGCAGTGTGTACCTTTTGCAGCTTCTGGGATGTGTCTTCTGTTGCCCTTGTTCTCATCCTATGTCTTTGGCTTTGAAAACTCTTCCGCAAACAACAAAAGGAACAGTGGAGAAAGTGACGGATTAGCATATGGATCGCCAAATGTGGCAAAATATTACTTGTGGTGCTTGTCGGTTTGGTGGTAGCCCCCGGAGTTGATCAGATCAAGCTGAGCCATCACCAAGGGTGCAGGATGGGAAGGAAAACTCGGCTTGCGGTCCTTGAAATGTAGAGGAGGACAGAGTTGGAAGGGACCTTAGAGGTCTTCTAGTCCAACCCCCTGCTCAAGGAGGAGATCCTCTATCGGTCCAGGCAAATGATTGTCCAGTCTCTTCTTTAAAACCTCCAGGGATGAAATACCCACAACTCCTGGAAGCAAGTTGGTTAATTGTTCTCACTGTCGAGAAATGTCTCTTTAATTCTAGGTTGCTTCTCTTCTTGCTTAGTTTCCACCTATTGCTCTGACAAGTTCTACCAGTAGAGGTCCCGAGACCAACTGTTGGAAGTTAAAACCCACCCCGCTCCTAGAAAAATGAATTATTTTAGGATATATTAAAAAGGCAGAATATTTCCCCTAAAAGAGAAGTAGAAACCAGAGAAACATGTTTTTAGGCTGGAAACAGACTCGATCTTAATAGCTTCCCACTCCCCATCTTTGTCAATGGGCTATTAAGGCCTGAGCCAGCACATCTGCAACATAAAAAACATAATAAGACTCATTCTAATAACAGAAACTCCCCACTTGACACCTGGGAAGAAGCAAGGCTCAACCAAACTTGGACTCAAAACACAGCCTAGAGAGTTGCCCCCATATGACCCCATGGGAGTCTGACAACCAATCAGAATACAAGATCAAGATCAAAGACCAGAGAGGGGATAAAACCAGGGACTTTCAGCATCTCGGTCTCTCTTTTGTCTTCACCCAACATCTGGAAGCATCTGATCCCCCTTTTCTGTTCAGGATCTCAAACCATGGGGTCCTGTCCACCACCAAACCATCTTTCCAAGCAGCCTCCATGTTTCCAGTATGATATCCTTCAATTGCTCTTGTTCCATCAAACAAGTAGAGAGCTTTTAAAAAACCATTTCCAGGTGTTGGGTTTTCTCAAGACACTTTCTACTACGTTTATGCATTTGTTGTCTCTCCGGGGGTCACCTCTGGAAGGTGTGTGCTTCGTTTCCGATGGCTCAGAACAATTCTCAGGAGAAAGGAGACGCAATTTGTCGTTTTAGTAAAAAGGTGTCGCCGTTGCAGGGTTTGTGAACTGCAGAGACTATTCAAATACTGCATTGGTTATTAACTCAGTGTAATATGGAAACATATGTAATATGAGCCAGTCCTGAGGGCTGGTGGTTGCAGGAATCGTTACTTACGCATGGACAAAAATGAACTGAAGGAAAAATGGTTTCCAAAGGGAATGGGAAAAAATTAAAGATTCTTCCTTGCAAGAATTAATTGTTAAAAATGACTGTATGTGGATGATAATTGAAGATAGCGAGAAGCAATAAATAGTACCTTGATTTCAGACAGATTCTGCGAACTGGGGACTCCTGCAGAAAACGGATTTTTTAAAACTCCATGTCTTCCTTCCTCCATCCCTCCCTTTCTTTCTTTCTTTCTTTCATTCTTTCTTCCTTCCGTTCTCCCACCCTCCCCCTCCTTCCTTCCTCTCTCCTTCCTTCCTTTTTTCTTTCTTTCTTTTTCTTTTTTCTTTCTTCCTTTCCTTTCTTCCTCCCTCCCTCCTACCCTTTTTCTTTCTTTCTTTCCTTCTTTCTTTCTTTCTTTCTTTCATCCTTCCTTCCTCTCTCCCCTCCCTCCTTTTTCTTTCTTTCTTTTCTTTCTTTCTTTAATCCTTCCTTCCTTCCATTCTCCCTTCCTCCCCTCCTTCCTTCCATCACTCTTTTCTTTCTATCTATCTATCTATCTATCTATCTATCTATCTATCTATCTATCTATCTATCTATCTATCATCATCTATCTATCTATCTATCTTTCCTTCCTTCCTCCCTTTTTCTTCATTTCTTGCTTTCCTTCTTTGTTTTTTTCATTCTTTCTTCCTTCTGTACTCTCTCCCTCCTTCCTTCCCTCTCTCCTTTCTTTCCTTCTTTCCTTCTTTCTTTTTTCCTTCCTTCCTTCCTCCCTTCCTCCCTCCTCTTTCCTCTTTAAGAATCTGTCCACATTTCCAGATAGAACAACTTTCAGCTATCTGGAGAAAAGGAAAACCCTCCATTTCATTTTTCCATGTTTCTTACATTGCCTTTCATTTTCAAAAAAATAAATAAATAACACAATTGATTGCTAAAGTTTGCCATTTAATTATGCCACTGTCCCCAGGAAATCTTTTTTCCTTTTACATGTTGAGATGGCAATGATTTGTGAAAGAAGGGAAAGTACTTTAAAATTTTTGGACTTCAGTGAGAAAGTTGGTCAAAGAGCAACTGTCCTGCTATGGCAGTTATTCCCAATCCACTGTCATTGGTGAGAACGCAAAGCATTTCCTGGAATAACAAGGAATTTACAGAGTGTTCTTTAAATAACCCTCGAATGAATAAGAGGATGCATATGACTCTTATATGGTTAGCAATAAAACTGAAACTTAAAAACATCCAAAATTTGATATCTTAGTTAATGCTAATGTTTGGAAGAATACAATAACCATCCTCCTCCTCCTCTTTTAACGACCCCATAATCCTTTGCAGGGTGGAGTCTAGGCAACTGAATGGAGCTAGCAGAATGTTTATTGGCCGGATGCCTTTCCTGTTGCCAGGGCGGTGTTTTGTTCAGCAGATACATTGTCATTGTGCCTAGAGAGAGAAATATCTGCCTCCACCTAGGATCGAACTCACAGCCCCCTGATTGTGAGACGAAAGCGCCACCTCTACGCCAGCGCACCACTCCGTTTGGAAGAATACAAAGTTCTGTGTATTTTGCAGCTGTGCTTCCACTGCAATTCGAGAGTAACATATTTATCCGAGGGGAAAAATGGCCAGGAATTGAAGTCAATCTTAGCAAATGGAAAGAGAGGAAAAATTAAATTATAAGATAAAAATCCTGTGCAATTTTTGGCTTCCCTGGTGTACAATTTCAACCTACACTTATCAGCTCCACCTAATAAATTTATGTTTTAGCCTCCACCTAGAGGCTAAAACATATGAAGAACAGTTGTAGGAATTGGGCATGTCTAGTTTAATAGAAAGAAGGACTAGGGGAGACATGATAGCAGTGTTCCAATATCTCAGGGGCTTCCCCAAAGAAGAGGGAGTCAAACTATTCTCCAAGGCACCTGAGTGTAGAACAAGAAGCAATGGGTGGAAACTAATCAAGGAGAGAAGTAACCTAGAACTAAGGAGAAATTTCCTGACAGTTAGAACAATTAATCAGTGGAACAGAAGTTGCCTCCAGAAGTTGTGAATGCCCCAACACTGGAAGTCTTTAAGAAGATGTTGGGTAACCATTTGTCTAAAGTGGTGTGGGGTTTCCTGCCTAGGCAGGGGGTTGGACTAGAAGACCTCCAAGGTCTCTTCCAACTCTGTTATTCTGGCAAAGGAAAATGGAGTCTCTCCCCCTCCCCAAATATATAGTTGGTTTGAGAGGGCAGGCTGATGGGTAAAGAGGTCGCGTCAGCTTCAAACTCTAAACTTGGTAGTTGTCTCTTCGGCCACTAGGTGGGGCTAGAGAGCAACAACAGTATATAAAAATTATATGCCAGAACATCACAAGAGGAAATTAGTTTTTCTTCCGTACAGCTGTAGAAGTGGCAACCCAATCAATCAATCGCTGCTTTCAAAGATGTTGCCTTAGGGAAGATTTTATATCATGCAAGCACCCTAACCAGTGGAATCAAATAACCCCAAGGTAATTCCTTTCCGTTGCAGTTAATTGTAATTAATTGGTTTCTCAGCCATCTATGACCGAGATGAGCTTGGAGATGCTCCATGAAAACAGGTTTTCTCTAGGCATTCTATCTTTATGGCCAGATCTTGCTTTATACATGATTATATATATATATGATAAGGAGGAGAACCTGTGGCTTAGTGGCTAATACACCTGCCTAATATGTAATACAGCCCAGGTTCGAATCCCAGTAAGGGTATGGCTAGCTGATGAGAGCTAAATAGCTTGAAATAGATCTATACTAGTCTCCCTTTATTTATTTATCAGCACAAATACAACACACACACACACACACACACACACATACACATACATGTTTCTATATACACTATCATGCTTCTATGAGACAAAGAAAATATGATTCAACCAGCCAATTTGACACACCAAATCATTCTGATTTAATTCAACATTAAAATCAATTTGGAGAATCAATCCAGTTTCACTATATGAGCTGGACCATTAAAGCAAACACAATTATTCAGTTTGGAAAGCTGATTTGCTTTAATGATTTGATCAAACCACCCTAAAACCCACACCATTATTTGTTCTCGCTAGTGTGGCAAAAATCTATAGCTTTTTATTTTCTTTTTGGAGGTTTGGGGAAAATTAATAGTATATTGAATTAACAAGGGCCTCTTCCTTAACTGCTTGAATTTACACTTTGGACTTACTTTTCTTTCTGAATACAAATAAAGAAGGCTGTGAAAACATTTACAGACCCCTGGCATCCTGGACGTAAATTGTTTCAACTCCTACCCTCAAAATGACGCTATAGAGCACTGCACACCAAGACAACTAGACACAAGGACAGTTTTCCCCGAATGCCATCCCTCTGCTAAACAAATAATTCCTTCACCACTGTCAAACCATTCACTAAGGCTGCATTACTATTACTATTAGTCTTCTCATCGTTCCTATCACCCATCTCCTCCCACTTAAGACTGTATGACTGTAACTGTTGCTTGCATCCTTACAATTTATATTGATATTGATTGTTTCCTGATTGCTTATTTGTACCCTATGACTATCATTAAGTGTTGTATCTTATGATTCTTGATGAATGTAATGTATCTTGTCTTTTTATGTACATTGAGAGCATTTGCACCAGACAAATTCCTTGTGTGTCCAATCACACTTGGCCAATAAAGAATTCTATTCTACTCTACTCTACTCTACTCTACTCTACTCTACTCTACCCTACCCTACCCTACCCTGCCCTATCCCATGCCATCCCGTATTTTATATTTCATTCCATATTTGTTATTTCATTCCATATTTTTATTCTATTCCTTCTATTCTATTCTATTTCTATTCTTTATTCTATTCTATTTCTTATTCTTATTGTTTTTTTCTATTCTATTCTTTATTCGATTCTTTTTCTTATTCTAATTATTTCGTATTCTATTCTATTCAGTTCTATTCTATTCTTTATTCTATTCTATTTCTTATTCTTATTCTATTCTATTCTATCCTATCCTGTTCTTTATTCTATTCTATTCCTTATTCTTATTCTATTCTATTCTATTCTTTATTCTATTCTATTTTTTATCCTATCCTATCTTCTTCTTTATTCTATTCTATTCCTTATTCTTATTCTTTTCTATTCTATTCCTATTCTATTCTATTTGTTAAATTTAATGGATATTTCTCTCCCTCGTCACCCTCAAATTATTCTAAAAAAGTGATCTCCTTCTCCCCATTAGGACAGGCATATTTTTTTGAAGCCGCTTGGTAAGGCTTTCTTTACTTATTAAGGAACAGGAGATGAAGAGGCAGCTAAGCACAAAGCGCACCACTGAAACAGTGAAGAAAATGAACAGATTCCTTAGCTACCCAGGAAGTTGACAAATGTTTCTAAGGAGAAGTTATTCCATCCATTTTGCAGACTATTTAGAAGTGAGAACGCAGCCGAAATGTGTTCTGAATGTAATTCGCTCGCTGAAGTTAATTACGGAAACGTCTCCTGGCTTATATTCAACTTGGTTCTGGATTTGTTCTTTATTCGGACAGAATTAGATCTGCAGTCATGAAGAATAAATATCATGCCCAGGATAAGCCATGTCGCATGACAGTTTCAAATCAGCTCTTATTACAGTATAATTACGGTAAACGTACGGCACATGAGCTGTCGCCTGAGCTCAGCTCCACCGTGCATGTGCATGCACCTCCCGCCAGCCAGCTGATTTTCAGGTCTCTAACGCACATGCACAGGTGGCAGGGCAAATGCGGGAGACAGCGCCCCCAACTCCCCCCACGGCCCGTTTTTGCTCCCAGGAGGCTGAAGAGAGGCCTACTAGGCCCAAAACGGGGCATGGGGGCGTGGTTTGGCTCCCCGTGGCCCGTTTTTGCTCCCAGGAGGCTGCAGAGAGGCCTACCAAGCCCAAAATGGGGCACGGGGGGTGTCATGTGCACATGCGAGGGTGGGGCAGGAGAGCGCAGGGGTGACATGTGCATGCGAAGGGGACGGGGCACATGTGGGGGGTTGTTGAAGGAACATTGCATTATTTCGGTATAAAAGGACAAAACGCTTAGCCATCACTGGTATAGAGGATGGTGTTGCATATGTAAGTACGAGGGAATAGCTAAAGCCACCGTGGCTGGCCCGATTTCCCGGCGGGAAATTGGAGAGCTGTCAGTGGCTGATTGTGCCAGACAGCTCCCTTCAAGCAGTTTGATCCCTGATTTTTCTCTGGCTTGTAAATAAACAGTCTCTCAAACTACGCGTCCTGCCTCTTCATTGACTCCTCCTTAACATATACCATACTTATGGACTATAAGGTGCACCAGAATATAAGACGCACCATGATTTTGACGAGGTAAATTGTAGAGTGCTCCTGAGGGCTGGTTGGGGGGGGGAAGGGGGGGGAAAACCAGCCAGTAGAGTAGAGTAGAGTAGAAAATACAGTAGAGTAGAAAAATAAACTAGACTAGACTAGACTAGACTAGACTAAGACTAAGACTAAGACTAGAATAGAACACAATAGAACAGAATAGAAATAAGAATAAGAATAGAATAAGAACAGAATAGCATAAGAATAAAAATAGTCCAGAATAGAAAAGAATAGAATAAGAATAAGAATAAGAAGAGAATAAGAATAGAATAGAATAGAATAGAATAGAATAAGAATAGAAGAGAATAAGAATAAGAATAGAATGGAATGGAATGGAGTGGAGTGGAGTGGAGTGGAGTGGAGTGGAATGGAATGGAATGGAATAGAAGAAGAAGAAGAAGAAGAAGAAGAAGAAGAAGAAGAAGAAGAAGAAGAAGAAGAAGAAGAAGAAGAAGAAGAAGAAGAAGAAGAAGAAGAAGAAGAAGAAGAAGAAGAAGAAGAAGAAGAAGAAGAAGAAGAAAAGAGAAGAGAAGTGAAGAGAAGAGAAGAGAAGAGAAGAGAAGAGAAGAGAAGAGAAGAGAAGAGAAGAGAATAGGACAGGACAGAATAACAAGGTGGTTATTTGTCACATATGCAATTAGAAGACCTACTAACTGTAATCTCCAAGCAGAAATAGATGTATAATTCCCTATGAAAAAATGATATCTCCAAAGGACATTTATGTAATCAACAGAAAGAAGTTGCATTCACCTCCTCTGAGTCACTTGCTACTATGGGGTCCCTCAATTATTCAATCAAGAGTTGCTTTCAAAGCTCCTATTCTTGATTCTACTTTTAGCATTTCAAAAACTCCCAGTGACGTAGCAAATTTCTGAAATGTGATCAGCTCCACTTTGTCGTGCGGTGTATAAAAGAGTTACGTTTTTTTTTCTTTTTTACTTGGACGTTCTGGAACAATCATAAAAAGCCAGGAGAATGGGCAAAAGAGAAGGGGATTCTAGCAACTTGGCATTAAGCCACATCTTTGGTGAGAGAATATCTGTTCCTTGGGGAGAAACGGCTGTCCTTCATCCCAAATGTTCATAATTAATCACAGCAGAGCATGACAAATATGCAAATTGGGTTTTTCCTCCCCATCCCTGGCAAAAACACACAAAAATGGAGAAATTGTTTCCACTGGAAAATATCCTGTGAGTTTTACAAGAGTAGGTTTGTTGTGACAGTATGAATCAGGTGTTACCTTAAGAGCCAATATGTTTATATCCAATTTGATATAATTGCTCGTGTTGAAGGATTAAGTCTTTGGTGAGAGATTAGATGATTAGATAGATAGATAGATAGATAGATAGATAGATAGATAGATAGATAGATGGATAGATGGATAGATGGATAGATGGATAGATGGATAGATGGATAGATGGATAGATGGATAGATGGATAGATGGATAGATGGATAGATGGATAGATGGATAGATGGATAGATGGATAGATGGATAGATGGATAGATGGATAGATGGATAGATGGATAGATGGATAGATGGATAGATGGATAGATGGATAGATGGATAGATAGATGATAGATAGATAGATAGATAGATAGATGATAGATAGATAGATAGATAGATAGATAGATAGATAGATAGATAGATAGATAGATAGATGTAGGTAGGTAGGTAGGTAGGTAGGTAGGTAGGTAGGAAGGAAGGAAGGAAGGAAGGAAGGAAGGAAGGAAGGAAGGAAGGAAGGAAGGAGTGGTGCAATGGCCTAGAGGTGGAGCTCTTGTCTCACAATCAGAAAACTGTGAGTTCAATCCTAGGTGGAGGCAGATATTTCTCTCTCTGGGCACAATGAGAATATATCTGCTGAACAAAACTCTGTATTGGCGACAGGAAGGGCATCCAGACATTTAAACACTCTGCTAGGTCCATTCAGTTGCCCAGACTGCACCCCGCAAGGGATTATGGAGTCGTAAGATTAGATAGATGATAGATAGATAGATAGATAGATAGATAGATAGATAGATAGATAGATAGATAGATAGATAGATGATAGATAGATAGATGATAGATAGATAGACAGACAGACAGACAGACAGACAGACAGACAGACAGACAGACAGACATAGAGAGCGCTCAAGTTTAAAGGAAAGGCATTGTATTAAATTCGTGAAAAGAACTTCTATTCTCTCACATACTCTAATTCTTTTATGAGCCTTTTTGAACCATTATAATTTCATTTTCTCTGCACTGGTGAAAATTGTTGCTTCCATTTTCTGATAATTAGAAAATTCAGGGAATTCCAGTGACAAGTGAGGAAAAAATATCAGCTATTGACCAGCTGTCGTGCTGACTCTATGATTTAACACATGCCTTTTTCTCTTAGTTGGCCCTGCTTTTCATGCCAAAACTGCCTACCTATTTCAGAGTGGAGTGGAAGGGTATACAATTATCTAACTGCTAAGCAATGCCAGGTAAAATAACATGTTTGCAGTACAACTCACAATCTCTGGCTCTTTACCTCCAACATTAACATTTCTCAAAACAAGCCAGAAATCAAAGAAGCAGAATAGTAGCGCTCTCTCTCTCTCTCTCTCTCTCTCTCTCTCTCTCTCTCTCTCTCTCTCTCTCTCATTCTCTCCCTCCCTCCCTCTCCCCCCCTCCCCCTCTCCCCCCCCTCTCAAGATTGCAACTAATGTGAAAACACACCAGAAGCTGGAAAATCATCCCTTTTCATTCCTCTTCAAATTTAGCTTTCCACTCTTGTTGGAAGCAAAGTGTATCTCCATTTTTTTTTCTGATCATCTTCTTTTAACGACCCCATAATCCCTTGTGGGGTGGAGTCTGGGCAACTGCATGGAGCTAGCTGAGTGTTTACTGGCCGGATGCCCTTCCTGTCACCAATGCAGAATTTTGTTCAGGAAGTATACCGTATTTTTGGGGTATAAGACGCACCTTTTCCCCCCACAAAAGAGGGTGAAAATCTGGCTGCGTCTTATACACGGAATACAGCAATTTTGGCCTACTGAAACCCCGCCCCCTTTGCAAAAAATGGACGTGCAGAGGTTTTGGGAGGCTTGCAAAGTGCTCCTGGGGGCTGGGGAGGGCAAAAAAAGAGCAAAAATTGGGCCGTTTTTGCACCCCCAGCCCCCAGGAGCACTTTATAAGCCTCCCAAAACTCTGCATGCCCTTTTTTGTTTGCAAAAAATGAGGCATGCAAAGGGTTTGGGAGGCCTGCAGAGTGCAAAGAAATATATATTTTTAAATTTACCTCTTCAAAATCATGGTGCGTCTTATACTCCGGTGTGTCTTATAGTCTGAAAAATATGGTATTCTCAGTGTGCCCAGAGACAGAAATATCTGCCTCTACCTAGAATCAAACCCACAGCCGCCATGCTGGAGAGGTATCCCCCAATGAGTGCTATTGGTATAAGAACAACAGCTGTGGGAGAACGAGTGGCAGGAATCAGGGGTGGAGTCAAAAGAGGAACCAGCCTAGAATTCTTACATAGTCATAAGCGAACGAAGTCCAACCTCCCATGAATTCCATTGACCCTTATCTAACTCCAAACAAGTGCTAACCCTTAGTTGAGAAGATTCTTGTGCACAGACTTTCAGCAATAAATCAGTTTAATTGGATCTTCATGTCTGGAACTGATCCTTCACACCCAACAACGTCCTTCATATTGCCAATTTCAGTCCCTTTCTCACGGTCCCACTAGGAAATCAGAGAAATAATCTGTCTTTATGTGAAAAATTGGTGGGGCTTGAGGGCAGAACCAGAGAGACACAAAGGATAGTTTCTAATAAATATCCTGTCTATCTGACGGCTGACAAGGCCAGTTGGTAGAGTTTTTACATCTGGCAATTTAAATCTTCATTATTTGTTCCTATCGTGTTTTTATGAGAAATTGTGTTACCTGCATGCAGGGGTCAGGATTTATTATGAATATGTCCTACTCTTTTCTTGGTTTTGCAGCTTTTAGGTATGGGCAGGCGAACAATCAATAACATTCGTTGTCATTGTGTTGTCATTGCTGTTGTGTTGCTTGAAAAATGTGAAAAGTGGTTCCCTAGCAGCTGGTTCTCCTTGCTTTGTTCCCTTAACAATCAAGGGTTGCTGCTTTTTTATTATTATTCCTTTGCCTCAGGGGTAGGATTCAATTTCTTTCACTACTGGTTCTGCGGGCGTGGCTTGGTAGGCGTGGTGTGGCTTGGTGGGCGTGGTTTGATGGGCATGGCAGGGGAAGGATACTGCAAAAACTCCATTCCCTCCACACTCAAGGGGAAGCCTACTGTAAAATCCCCATTTCCTATCCACTCCAGGGGAAGGATAGTATAAAATCCCCATTCCCTCCGCACTCCAGGGGAAGGATACTGCAAAAACCCCATTCCCTCCCCACTCCAGGAGAAGGATACTGTAAAATCCCCATTCCCTTCCCACTCCAGAGGAAGGTTACTGTAAAATCCCCATTCCCTCCACACTCAAGGGGAAGCCTACTGTAAAATCCCCATTCCCTCCCCACTCCAGTGGAAAGATACTGCAAAATCCCCATTCCCTCCGCACTCCAGTGAAAAGATACTGCAAAATCCCCATTCCCTCCGCACTCCAGGGGAAGGATGCTGCAAAATCTCCATTCCCTTCCCACTCCAGGGGAAGGATACTGCAAAATCCCCATTTCCTTTTAATCAGCTGGGACTTGGGAGGCAGAGAATAGATGGGGGCAGGGCCAGTCAGAGGTGGTATTTACCAGTTCTCCGAACTACTCAAAATTTCCACCACCAATTCTCCAGAACTGGTCAGAACCTGCTGAATATCACCTCTGCTTGGACTGAATCTTGCATTCTGATTTTTTTCTTTTCTTTTCTTTTCCAGCATCGACTGGTGAATCTTTTCCTGGAAAGCTTTGGGGTTGGGTTTTCCTTGTTTGTTTTTTGAACCAAAAGTAAAAAAAAAAAAAGTATTGACAGTCTATCAAAGCAAAGATGTTCCTCACGCTTTCCTTGGCTACGATCTGAGTTGCAAGGCCCCCCTCATGCAAAGAAACAAATTTCAAAATAATATTTCTGTGAAAACGGTAGGCTCCCAGGGATGACGGAAGAGGAGACTCTGGGCAGGGAGCCACGAGAGAGTCAAAAAATGTACAAGAGGCAGACAAGATAAAAACATGGGTATTCCTTTGTAGCCTTCCCCGAAAAGAGCAAACATCAAGCAAGATGATTAGGGGACTGGAGGCTAAAACATACGATGAACGGTTGGAGGAACTGGGCATGGCTACTCCAGTGAAGAGAAGGACCAGGGGGGACATGACAGCAGTCTTCCAATATTTGAGGGGCTGCCCCAGAGAGGAGGGGGTCAACCTGTTCTCCAAAGCACCCGAAGGCCAGACAAGGAACATGAATGGAAGCTGAACAAGGAGAGATTCAACTTAGAAATAAGGAGACACTTTCTGACAGTGAGAGCAATCAACCAATGGAACAGAAGTTGCCTTCAGAATAACAGATAACAAATAACAGAATTACAGAGTTGGAAGGGACCTTGGAGGTCTTCTAGTCCAACCCCCTGCTCAGGCAGGAAACCCTATACCATTTCAGACAAGGGCTTGTCCAAT
The DNA here is from genome assembly GCF_964273705.1 of Natrix helvetica. Taxonomy (NCBI): domain Eukaryota; kingdom Metazoa; phylum Chordata; class Lepidosauria; order Squamata; family Natricidae; genus Natrix; species Natrix helvetica. The sequence goes on along the minus strand of NC_138553.1, from coordinate 81,983,440 downwards.
ATCTTCTTTAAAAACCTCCATTCACAACTTCTGGGGGCAAGTCGTTCCACTGGTTAATTGTTCTAACTGTCAGGAAATTTCTCCTTAATTCCAGGTTGGATCTCTTATTTATTTATTTATTTACTGAGCGCTTATAGACCGCCCCCTCTCCCGAAAGGGACTCCAGTGGGAACTTCACCACTGGAAGCTTTCAAGGAGAGACTGGACTGCCATCTGTCAGAAATGGTGTAGAGCAGAGGTGGTATTCAACCAGTTCTGACCGGTTCGGGAAAACCGGTAGCGGAAATTTTGAGTAGTTCGGAGAACCGGCAAATAGGCTGGCCCCACCCCTGCTGCCTCACAGCTGATCTTCTTTTGTTGCCCTGAACAGGAGAACGGAGCCGGAAAGCTGGTAAGTGGGTTGGGGAGAGAATGGGGATTTTGCAGTATCCTTCCCCTGCCACGCCCACCAAGCCACGCCCACAAAACCACATCATGTCCACAGAACTGGTAGTAAAAAAATTGTGAATCCCACCCCTGGTGTAGAGTCTCCTGCTTGGGCGGAGGGTTGGATTAGATGACCTATAAGGTCCTTTCCGACTCTGTTAATCTGTGAATTTCGACAATCTCTTTTAAAACCAGTATCTTTTCAGTGGCGCCCCTGGGACAGAGGTTTTCCTCTTACACCGCAAAGAGAGCTCTGAATGAAATATCAATCTTTCACAATACGATATCAAGGGTGCCCAACACAGAGGGCTGCTGTGATTCACAGTTATGACCTTTGCCCCATGGTCACATGAACAAAATTCAGATGCTTGCCAACTGATTCATATTTATGACGGTGGCAGTGTCCCAGGGTTGTGTGCGACCTCCTTTTGCGACCTCCTGATAAAGCAAAGTCCAACGGGAAGCCAGATTCACTTAACAACCGTGTGACTAACTTAACCACTGCAGTGATTCGCTTAACAACTGTGGCAAGAAAGGTGGTAAAATGTGGCAAAACTCACTTGACAAGTGTCTCACTTAACGACAGAAACTTTGGGCTCCATTGTGGTCGTAAGTCGAGGACTACCTGTATAGATAATAGAGTGTACAATGAATGTAGCAGCCTTCAGATTCACTTTTGAAGAAGGCGCCAGGGAACTTAATTGTGTTAATAAGTTAGAGGGGGGGAAATGGATTTTCTAGTTTCTTTCAATTCAGCCGTAAATCCTTTCCTTAAGTCTATAGATTTTCGTCAAGCGATAGCCTTGCTACTAAGACCTTACTAATCAAACCAAACCTTTATTGTGATTGCAAACTGGGGTGTGGGTGTGGTACACAGAGAAGGCAGCTCAAAATTAGGGTAATTGTTGGTCAGGATGCATCCATCATTTTTGCACAAACTAACTGAGAGCATCAGTTGTTGTCAGTTGTGACGTTGCGAAGTCACATCCCATGGCAACCCAATGGACAACTAACAATGTTGTTGTTAGTTGTGAAATTGTGACCCCATGGGCAATGTTCCACTTCCTGTCCTCTCCCATCCTCTGGAGTCCATTTAAATTCACGCCAACTGCTTGGGTGACTCCATCCAGCCACCTCATTCTCTGCCGTCCCCTTCTCCTTCTCTTGCCCTCCATCGTTCCCAGCATGAGGCTCTTCTCCAGGGAGTCCTTCCTTCTCATTAGGTGGCCAAATTATTTGAGCTTCCTCTTCAGGATCTGGCCTTCTAAAGAGCAGTCAGGGTTGATCTCCTCTAGGACTGACCGGTTGGATGGCCTTGCAGTCCAAGGGACTCAATGCAGGAGTCTTCTCCAGCACCAGAGTTCAAAAGCCTCAAAGATCATCAGAAACCCTCACAAGTATACCCCCAGATAATATTTAGTGCGTGAAAATGCAAAGGAACATTGTAGCGACAACGAGGAGGATGTGGCTGAAGTTATGGGATTCCTGGAAATATCTGGACAGCAATGAGGAGGAGGAGGAGGAAGAAGAAGAGGAGGAAGAGGAAGAGGGGAGGAGGAGGAGGAGGAGGAGGAGGAGGAGGAGGAGGAGGAGGAGGAGGAGGAGGAGGAGGAGGAGGAGAAATGGAAGGTTGAAAACCCTTATGCCTTCGGAGCATTTATGGCCGAGGAAGTGATTAATGAAGTTTGCAGATCACGTTAAATTTTTTAAGGGGGCTTCAGGCTGCCTCAGCCAAAAGCTTTTAAAAAATTGATACGGTGCCTTTGCATTCCTCCGTGCTCTTCATCTCAGGCTGGATGAAGAGGGAACTGTTTCCCAAAAGCCATTTCATTGATGGCCAAATCCAGCTCAGCTTTTGAAGGACCTAAGGGGATGAGATGATCGCTGTGCCAAGTTGAATCACCAGAAAACTTTGGGAAGCTTCTAACACATCTGGTTCTTCTTTCTCTTTCTTACGGCCAGCTGGTGCACAGATGGTCTTTGACTTACAACAGTTTGTTTAGCGTCCATCCACGACGGCACTGAAAAAAAGTGATTTATGACTGTTTTTCATAGTTATGACCTTAGTAGTGTTTACATTCAGATGCTTGGCAACTGGTTCATATTTATGACCTTTGCTGTTACTCTCATTGTTCCTATTACCTACCTCCTTATCTTCTTAGGACTATAACTTTGTGGCTTGTATCTTACAATCTATATTGTTCTATTTGGTATCCTAAATAAAACCTAGCAGTGAGGAGAGTGGAACAGCTTGCCTTCTGACACAGTTCAAGGTTTCTGTTGTGTCCTGTTGGCCAGGAGCCGAATCAGAGGGGGAGGAGGAGAAGACGTGGGACTCAGGGTCAGCATCAAGGCAACCTGAGAGCTCGGAAGGGGAAGAGGGAATGGAGCTGGCAGAGAGAGAGAGAGACAAAGGCAGAGGCTGGGCCGTCCGTCAGCCCTCAGATGGAGAGTCAACAGCCCCCAGGTCTGGAGGTGGCAGATGAGGAAGAGGAGGAACAGCTGGGTCCAGTGCCTGACGCGCGGATGCGCAGAAGGCGGAGGAGAGGAGAGCAGTGGAAATCTACAGCATGCACAGCAGACCCGAAAAATCAGCTGGCTGGCGGGAGGCATGCGCATGCGCGGTGGAGCTGAGCTGAGTCTACGGCTCACATGCCCAAAGAGGGGGCTCTGTGTGCCATTTGTGGCACGCGTGACATAGGTTCGCCATCACAGGTATAGGGTTTCCTGCTTGAGCAGAGGATTAGACTAGATCTCCAAAGTCCCTTCCAACTCCTATTCTATTCCATTCTATTCTATTCTATTCCATGTTTTCTAATCTATTCTATTCTATTCCATGTTTTCTAGTCTTATTATATTATATTCCATTCCATTCCATTCCATATTTTCTATTTCTATTCCATTCTATTCAATTCAATTCCATGTTTTCTATTCTATTCCATTCCATTCCATATTTCTATTTCTATTCTATTCTATTCCATTCCATTCCATATTTTCTATTTCTATTCTATTCTATTCCATTCCATTCAATTCAATTCCATGTTTTCTATTCTATTCCATTCCATTCCATATTTCCATTTCTATTCTATTCTATTCCATTCCATTCCATATTTTCTATTTCTATTCTTTTCTATTCTATTCTATTCCATTCCATTCCTATTCTATTCTATTCTTTTCTATCCTATTCCATTCCATTCAATTCAATTCCATGTTTTCTATTCTATTCCATTCCATTCCATTCCATATTTTCTATTTCTATTCTATTCTATTCCATTCCATTCAGTTTTGTTAATATTCTTATATTCATGATTTTAAATGTAAGCTGGGATTGCTTTTTAGAGTGATGTAATATATAAATAAAAGGCAGGGGGGTTTGTGGGTCTGGAATTAGCTTTTAGGAGATAATCTGGTCTAAAACATCAAGGTCAGAAGTGCACAAGAAACGAAGAGCTTTTATGGCAAGCAGCAGAGTGGAAATGAGGTAGGACGTCCTGTTCTCCAGGATGGAGTTGCAGTCCTAAGCTACAGAAATGGACTTTCCTACCGATCATCAGACAATCACGGGCCTCCACTTCTTTTCCGTGACCTCTGGCCTGAAACACCTGCTTCCTGTGTTGATACAAAAGGAACAGCTGGACGGCCTCCTCGTTTCAAATTGTACAGCGTCCTGTGACATAAAGGAAAGGATGGGATGGCTGATTTTGCTCGCGATACATTTCTTCCACAACTTCAGTTGAGAGGCTCTAGAGTTGGGAGGATCTATTGATCTATTGTCTATCTATCTATCTATCTATCTATCTATCTATCTATCTATCTATCTATCATCTATCTATCTATCTATCATCTATCTATCTATCTATCTATCTATCTATCTATCTATCTATCGGTCACTCAGCTGGCTTTCATGTCTAAAGTGGGACTAGAACTCATAATCTATCTATCAATCATCATCATCTATCAAGATTATCAAGCTAGCTAGCTAGCTATAGGTCACTCAGCTGGCTTTCATGTCTAAAGTGGGACTAGAACTCATAATCTCCTGGTGATTGCCCCAGCGTCATCCAGACAGCATTCATGGCTAAGGGAGGGCTAGAACTCAATGTCTCTCACTGATTGGCCCAAAGTTACCCGGTTGACTTTCATGAACAAGGCAGGACTAGAACTCACCATCTCCTGGTGATTGGCCCAAAGTCACCCAGTCAGCTTTCATGCCTAAGGCAGGACTAGAACTCACATATGCCCACTTTCTAGCCTGTTGCCTTAACCACTGAATCAAACTGTCTCTCACGCCACTTGATCTCTTACCCTCTTAAAATGTGATCACTTCACCAGCTTTCTTTCTCACATCAGAAATGTCTATGTTTAGCTACTTCTAAAAACTCCAAAGAATGTGCAACATCCATAGTTATTCAGTTCATTTAAATGCGTCTGTACAGTGTGATAAAGAAACATGTTTTTCAACCATTCCTTCAAATGTCTACAGTCTTGTAGCTAAGCTTGTCTTAGGGCTGTTTCAGGTCCCAAAACCAATTAACTAGATACGGAACAACAACAAAAACAAAATAAAACAAAAACAGAGAGCATGCAGGATTTTATGCCAACATTTGCATGGCCGCGAATTGATTTTCTGCAAGCCCAAAGGGGGTTTGTTTTTATAATAAAGTAAATAAACTCCTCCACATGTAATATGTGCAACTGGATGCCTCTGGATCAAATATTGATCCAATTTTCAATCTCAGAAACATATTAAAAACATTTGAGAACTTTGGAGAGATTTTGAAGTAGAGCTGAAATCTAGCCGCAACTAAAAACATGAATCCTGCTGAATTCAGAGGGGATTATTTTTAATAATAACAGGTAATAAGATATCACAGGCCAAGTAGATTTTTCAAGACGGACTTAACTTTTAAGATGGTCCGAAAGAGACTGGTCGATCCAGGGGGAGGAGTCAAGTGAGGAATTAGTCTGGCATTCTTAGGTAGGCACAAGAGAGCAAGATTCAATCCTCCTTGAATGCCATTGAACCTTATCTAATCTGGTCCAGTTGCAAATTGCCAGTCTGGGAAAATTCCTGTTTAAAAGACATAAGCAATAAAGTAGCTAATTGAACTATTCACGTGTTGATCTGGTTGTTACAGCCTAACAAAGCTTCAGTTTTTTTAAAAAATAAAAAATCAAATGTGTTTTGTCATCACAATCATCATCTCCTTTTAATGGCTCCATAATCCCTTGCGGGGTGGAGTCTGGGCAACTGAATGGAGCTAGCAAAGGGTTTTACTGGCCCTATGCCCTTCCTGTCACCAATGCGGAGTTTTGTTCAGCAGATATATTCTCATTGTGCCCAGAGAGAGAAATATCTGACTCTACCCAGGATTGAACTCACAGCCTCCTGATTCTGAGGCAAGAGCACTACCTCTAGGCCACCGCACCACTCTAAAAAATGTGTTTTGTATTGTGCTTAACTTAAGCAATGATACCGCAAGTCAGTTTCATATAATATACCAAGCCATAATATGATTAGAGTCTTTAGGCCTGCAGCCATCTTTTCTTTTGGATCTTTGGCCTGCCACACTTTCTATTATTCTACTATGCCTTTTCTATGGTGGGAAAATGGGAGGGGGGATTTTAAGGAGTTAGATGATAGGTAGCCAAAACAAAATTCCTTTCTAGAAAGCCAAGGTCATCCTTTGTCTTTGCACCTCTGCACCTGACCGGAACTGGAAGGGTGGAACTGCCAGCATGGCAATGGAAGATTAGACCATGGGATGGACTTGTGGGTGTGGCGGTAAGAACTTGAACTTTCAACTGAGTGGGGAAAACCGGGAAGCTTTCAGATTCGGGTTTTCCCAGATGTGCCAACATGGCTCTCTTCATAAATTGGAACTTTGAACAATACTTTGCCTTGGACTCTGATTTAATTTTGGATGCTCTTTGGAATCCTGACATCACATGTACTTAATGAATTTCAAGTATGTCATTTTTAGAAAGAAATAAGGTTCACTAATGCATCTTGGTTTCTCATTAGTACAATGAAAATAACATTAAGAGTCTGAATTAAGGGTCTAAGTAACTGCCACGAGAATATCCAAGAAATCCAAATTATTAAATTGAAGAAAATTTAATTATTGGCTTCTTTTAAGTGTCTGTAATCTCATAACTCTCTCTAAAAAAAAAACAATAAGTAATTACGTTAAATCATTATTCTTGTAAAACGAGCCTACAGAGTCTCTTGCAAACCTCTTGTCCCCAAAGAAAATCTACAATTCCAGAGAGGAAACACATACCTTTGTTAAGGTAAAGATTTGCCTCCACATCAGGGGACACATATGAAAATAGTATGCAGAATGATAAAAGAGTATATAGTTGGAGACACAAGGAACCATATGTCAGAATATTCATGAAATGGCAGAGACATAGTAACAAGGTCAGCCAATGAATAGGGCTTAGTAACAAGGTCCACCAATGGGAGCTGAAACAGCTTGGAGCCCGGACGTGGTTTAGCCCTGCAGCTCTAAGTGCTGTGCTGAGAATTGAAACTGAAACTAATTTTGTCTGTATTAAGCTCTGAACTCTTAACAGAAACCAATCTGCCTGTGTTTTGCCTGTACGGACTACCACGTTGGGGAATCTGCTGTTGGTATTGTACATTTATTCCATCTATTCTTATGCATATAAAGAAGTTAATGAATCCTGCTGAATCAGTTATCTGGGTGTGCTTTCTGGATGTGATTTCTACTGCAAACTCTGACACCGTCTCAAATACCAACAATTTTAAAGTCACGTGAAATCTAATGCTGAAGATTCATGATCAAATTTCTTTCTTTTTAAAAGTTGCTTAGAAATAGGAAATACCATTAAACCACAGTTATAGAAGGAAGAAACATGAATGTTTTCTAACCGCACAGCCAAAACTTTCTTGTCATTTGAAAGTCAAAGGTTTCCATACATTAAATATGGAATTTTAGGGGGACAGCACAGGGGTGAAATTCAGCAGGTTCTGAGAGGTTCTCAAGAACCGGTAGCGGAAATTTTGAGTAGTTCGGAGAACAGGCAAATACCACCTCTAGATGGCCCCAGAGTGAGGTGGGAATGGAGTATCCTTCCCCTGGAATGGGGAGGGAATGGGTATTTTGCAGTATCCTTCCCACGCCACTCCCACCAAGCCACGTCCACAGAACCAGTAGTAAAAATTTTGAATTTCATCGCAGAATTCCAAGTGTGGCCTTACCAAAGTATTATAAAGTGCTATTAACCCTTCACGTGATTTTGACTCTGTTTAGGCAGTCTAGAACTGTGTTGGCTTTTTTGGCCACTGCTGTATCCTATTTTTAGATCACTTGATCTTGAAGCTCTAATCCAGTCAGAGCTGAGGAAGCTTCTTGGCACGGGAAGCAAAACATCTTCAAAGAAAAACCAGAAAGTCCCCTTGCCTCTTGAAAAAAGCACCCCTGGGAATTCCTTGGAGGCGCTTATGCTGTTTGAATCTTGAAGTGCTTTCATCTACATTAATCTCTTCTGGTTCCCTGTTTATGAAGGAGAGGCAGACACGTTTCCCCTCTTCTTCTCCATAAATCAAACCATGGTCTTAAGGTAGGGGTTGCCTAGCAACTCTGTCATTAAAATTATCTGGCTGCTTGAACCAGATGAAAGTTTCGTGGTTGTTTTTTTCCCCCTATTCCTATCGTGTGTGCGACGTTCCTCCCCCGGTAGGTAATAACGATCTCCTCAGAGTTACATTTCCCATCCAAGGCACCTTAGATTTAAATCCTCAAGTTTTGCTTTGACCGGGAGGACGTAACAAAAATTACAATGGCAGGAATGACTTTTTCTCCCCTGAGGGGTAAGCAGAGTGACAAATAGGATAGGGGATTTCCCCCCCCCCCCTCTCTCTTATTTGAAAAAAAACAAAACCAACAACCAAACATTACGAAGTGTGTTTTTGCTTGCTTTCTCAGCGAAGCCCCCAAATCTATTTTCTGTAATTGGGAATTAGGGTTAGCGGCTCTTTCTCTCGGAATGCCCACCCATCCCTGGCAATTTTTATGCAGAGTAGCAACTGCACTGCAGCTGCCTTCTGCAAATCTGCAATGCTGCACAGACCAACTGAGCTCCAGCCAGTTCTCCCTCATGCCAAATTTGCCTAGCAGGCATTTTAGATTGCAGCCGTTGCTTTGCTCCCGTTTTTTTTCCACATCAGTGCAAATACGGAAAACTTTGCATAAATAAATAATGTTAGGCGGTAAGTGTCCTGACCTAGGCTTCCAGAGAAAGCATAAATCACAATCTTCATCCCCCAAACCCTCTTTTACACAGCTTCCCCACAGTCTGTGAAGCTTCCGACAGATGTCTGCTCGAGTTGCCGCAGTCTTTCAGGGTAATGTTGATAAGAGCCCACCTTTATCTCCCTTGAAACGCTGCCAGAGACCTAATTGTCCATTAGTTTTGCAAAGCCAAACTCAGCACAGAGTCAAATGGAGCTTCTCAGAGCTTGAACCGACCAGATGAACTAATTGCTCCCTACAAAGGCTCATGTCCATTTGCTCCTCTTTTACGTCTTATTGGAGGAGCCAATCATCTCCAAGCCTTACTCCCAAGTCACTCCTTTTTTCTTAATTGTTCTTACCTTTTGGCAGATTTGCGCATGTGCACAGTGGGAACAGGCTCCCACTGTTCTTCTGCGTCAGTGATGTCAGACTCTGGAGGCTGTGGAGGCAGCACATAACTCCCAGATGGCCCTGGCCCCCTCTCTGCCTCTGATGCAGAGCCTTCCTCAGAGACTTCCCCAGACTCCAGGACTGCCCCATGTTCCTCCCCAACCCTCCTCACTGTCCAAATCTGCAGCCAGCTCCGCAGGCCTGTGGAAGACCACAACAGTAAGAATTGCAAAGTGTGCGCAAAATGACTTCAGTTGAAGCCATGCTTACTTCTGCTTTGTTTCTTGGTTGCCATTCAGGGGGGAAGGAGAAGAGCATGAGGATGGGGGGAAACTCAGAAATGTGGTGCCTCAGCTGGCTAGCCGTAACACCTACCAGCCGGGGTGAGAACATAGGGGTGGGGTGGGGAGGCCTCGTTCTTTTAACTGTCCCTATTGTGTGGGAATAATTTAGACCTGGCTTCACCTTTCTAAGTGCTGATATGATAAATGGGTTTCTTGAACCTGCACAAAGTGTCACGGCCCTGACTTCGATGAGAACTTGCAGGAACAAGAAGCAAACTCTTCTTGATAGAAGAGAATATTTGTAACTCTTGCTTGAACTGTAGACTTCTAAGCTTGGAGAGTTTTCTTGCAGACGTTTCATTACCCAATTAGGTAAGTTCATCCATGCTAGAAGGAGGTGGGGTTTGTGGAGAGGAGGAGGAGGAGGAGGAGGAGGAGGAAGAGAAAAGGAGGTGCTTTCTACTCCTGGCTCATGGAGTAGAAAAAAATATTGGCCACAGTCTGGGAGAGATCAATGAATTATTTTATTATTCCTAATTGATTTATTATATCCCAATGCATGCAATGTCGGCTAATGATGGGTATCGGAGGGGTATCGAAAATTGCTGGTGGGATTTGACACAAATGCTTCCATCGGCCACCTTTGCGCCTTTACCCCAAGTATTTGAAATATAATTGCTGCCAAACTCATTCATTATTATTCTTCCCACCGAAAGTCAAGGTAGGATTATATATGCGAACATATACCTCAAGGGCACATTACTGGCGACTGAAGCCAGCTAACACGAAGCAACTTGCTTAGAACATCCGATCCATTTACCTGGGGTAAATTTGCCATGACTCACTTAATGGTTACATTAATTAATTCTTTTGACGGGGCGGGAGGAGGGGATCTGCATCAAGACAAGGAAGAAGAATTATGCACACTGCTTTGAGTTGCACCAAGAAAAGGCAGGACTTAAGTATACAAGTAAATGATGACACCGTATCAAGATATTGGGAATAACCCTCTGAAATGAACTAAAAAGATTCCTTTACTAGGAGGGCAGCAACCCTCACAAAAAGTTTCTCTCTCACCACAGGCTAACAAGTCCATCCGGCAGGGAGATGGCTTTTCTCCCCAGAGCTAGGGTGGGGCTTCACTAGCAGCAGTGGCTCTTCTGTCCCGAGGACCGACCCATAGATTTCCACTGCTCTCCTCTCCTCTGCCTTCTGTGCATCAGGCAATGGCCTCAGCTGTTCCTCCTCTTCCTCATCAGCCACCTCCAGACCTGGGGGATGTTGGCTTTCCATCTGACGGCTGACAGGCTCTGCCCCCCCCCCATTCTCTCTCTCATTCTCTGCCAGCTCCATCCCCTCTTCCCACTCAGAGCTCTCAGGTTGCCTTGATGCCAGTGAAATTTTACTACCTGTTCTGTGGCCATGACTTGGTGGGTGTAGCTTAGTGGGCATGGTAGGGGAAGGACACTGCAAAATCCCCATTCCCTCCACACTTCAGAGGAAGGATACTGCAAAATCCCCATTCCCTCCTCACTCCAGGGGAAGGACACTGCAAAATCCCCATTCCCTCCCCACTCCAGGGGAAGGACACTGCAAAATCCCCATTCCCTCCCCACTCCAGGGGAAGGACACTGCAAAATCCCCATTCCCTCCCCACTCCAGGGGAAGGATACTGCAAAATCCCCATTCCCTCCCCACTCCAGGGGAAGGACACTGCAAAATCCCCATTCCCTCCCCACTCCAGGGGAAGGACACTGCAAAATCCCCATTCCCTCCCCACTCCAGGGGAAGGATACTGCAAAATCCCCATTCCCTCCCCACTCCAGGGGAAGAACACTGCAAAATCCCCATTCCCTCCCCACTCCAGGAGGATACTGCAAAATCCCCATTCCCTCCCCACTCCAGGGGAAGGATACTGTAAAATCTCCATTCCCTCCCCACTCCAGGGGAAGGATACTGCAAAATCTCCATTCCCTCCCCACTCCAGGGGAAGGATACTGCAAAATCCCCATTCCCTCCTCACTCCAGGGGAAGGATACTGGAAAATACCCATTTCCTCCCGATCAGCTGGGACTCAGGAGGCAGAGAATAGACGGGGTCAGGGCCAGTCAGTGGTGATATTTACCGGTTCTCCGAACTACTCAAAATTTCCACTACCGGTTCTCCAGAATACCACCTCTCCTTGATGCTGACTGCCATGCCTCCTTCCCCTCCTCTGATTTGGCTGCTGGAGGGGCCACAACACATGCTGTAACTTCCACCACTTTCATAGGCATGTGATGTGCCAGTGCTGCAGTCATTTTGGCATTGTCTCACCCACCCACAGGGCACTTCTGAAGAGCCCCATCTTCTGAATCTAAAAATGTTATCAGAGAGAACCCCGATAGGCGACAAACCCCAATGCACAAACCAAGATCACAAACTTTGTTTGCAACCCTGTGTATTATTATTCTGATTTTGGCTCACGCTATTGATCGCTGCGTGGCATTTTAATATTAACTTGATTTATCTCTGAGATTTTCCTGAGTCTCAATTTGTCCGCGGACAAAATTACAACCGCTTGCTTGTCTTTCCCTGCCTGACCTTTGACCCCCCCCTCCTGCAATTTTAACTGCATCTTATTAGAAAGATGTGGCAATTCTCCAAAGTGCAGAATAGAGAATATAGATTTGTATCTTGCTTTGGAGACATGCCAACTACCAGCTGGAAGTATCGGGGAGTAAAGCTTTGATGAATCCAGCTAATCATATGTAGCATTTGGTGCAATGAAGCTCCAATATTTTCTATTTTCCTGCTTTACCAAACGATTCTTTATTGTCAGCAGAATGGATCAACAAAGCAGTTGCTGAATGGCGAAATAAAATAATCTGATAAGAAAGTAGTTATAAAAATACAGTGCAATGGAAATCAATACCCTAGAAGTCTAGAGTCAACATCTAAATAAAGACATGTTGCTACCTCCATCTAAGGCATCTCTATGCCCTCCTTCTCTTTTCCTCTTTTTAAAAACAAAGCAAAACAATAAAATAAATGAAATGAAATCTAAAATAAAATAAATGATAAAATAAAAGTAATAAAATAAATTATGAAATGAAATATTAAAATGAAATAAAATATGAAATAAAATATGAAATAAAGCAAATAAAGCAAATAAAAAATAAAATGAAATAAATGTAATATTAAAATATAATAAAAATGAAATAATAAAAATAAAATAAACATGAAATAAACTTGTGTGTCCGTGTGTGTGTGTGTTCCAGCATAACTCTTGAACGCCTGGCACAATTTCAACCAAACTTGGTACACAGATGACTTACTCTCTGGAAACAAATACTGTGGGGGTAAGACACCCCTAAAGCCCCTTGGTGTGTGTGTTCTGTTAAGATACAGCCTGTTGTGCTTTTAAATGGCTTCTACTATACAATGCAGTGGAATTGCCATGGTAACGGCTTCCTTCTGGTAAGGGGGAAAATCCAACATTAGAAATTACATTTGGTCTAGACATTTTCCCCCTATAAATAAATACCTGGGCAACGCCAGGTTACCAACTCGTACAAAATAAAATAAAATAAAATTTCTATGACCTTGATCCCAGACCACCTATTTTCCTCCAACTGTCTACTTCACCTTATTACAGGAAAAACGAGATGGCCCTCATTTATTTGTATGTTTTTCCCCATTTCCATACTATCCATAAATAAGAATGTTTGTAGCTCAGGGTTGAAACGAGGCATCTTTAGTGCTCTCGGAGCTTGGTGGTTTTCTTATAGAGGCTTCATCCTCCAAACCAGGTGACGTCATCAGAGCTCGTGCTGATGGATGTTAACTAGTTTGGACAATGAAGCATCTGCAAGAAAACCACCAAGCTCAGAGAGCACCAAAGGCGCCTCATTTCCACCATGGTTAATTATTCCCTTCTCTTCCATTTCCCTTTCCTTCACTGCCAATGGCACCTCAGAAAAACAGAAGAAAAACACAAGAAAACCCCCCAGTTCCAGGGGTCAGCTCCTGGGGGTTCGCAGGAGATCAGGAGAACCTTTAGCTAAGTTTCTGTGCAGTTCGGAGGACCCCCATATCCCACTCCTGGCTGGCCCCACCCACCCCTCCCAGGAGTACCCACGCGGCCCGTTTTGGGTGCAGGTAAGTGCAGGGCGTGCGCGGGGACTCAGGAAGGGTGAAATACAGGCCAAACGGAAGTTCGGAAAGGCCAGAGGGCCTCCGGAGCATGGGAGGCCATTTTTGCTCTCCCGGAGACTCAAAGAAAACTTCCGGAGTCGGTGGAAGGCAAAAACACCACTCCTCCCTCGTCATGGTGCAGGCGGCCAACTAAGCCACGCCTACCCAGCAACCAGGCAGAGAACACCTTGCTAATGTTTTTGAAGTCCACCCCTGCCCAGTTCTGTTTTCAATTTAGGCGCACTGGCAGGTCAAACCTAGCGGTTTCAGCATCCGTAGCACCCCAATGGTTGCGGCCACTGAAATTTTAAAATCTCCTGGCCCCGAAGTGAAGCTGGCCCTGAAGTGAAGCTTCACCAGGTTCTTCTCCTACACCCACCAGCCATCTTGGGACCTTCCTCCATTTTGTTTTGCTTGCTGGCTTGAAATAAACAAATACATAAATAAATGAACAGGACAATTAGAGGGGAGAAGGTGAGACAGAAAAAGGCCCTTGTAGAGCAATTTCAGAGTGACAGAAAATCATTCATGAGGTGTCCTAGATGGAATCATGCAGAGTGAAGCACATTTTGGTGTGAGCCCAGGTCACATGTAGTAAATTACCGAGCTGGAGGAGGAATACACTACTCCATTACTGATATATGATCAGCCGGATCAACAGCTGTCTGGACCAGCAAAGGCACAATTTCTTGAGAATATCCATAGACTTCTATCAAAGATTGTGACTTCCATAAGAGTTGAAGGATGTAGTTAAAATATGCTTATTTGAAGGAAGTGGGGAATCTTATTTTTATCACAATGATAGATTTATTGGGATGTATTTAAGTGCCAACAAAAGTGGTCAAGGCTATGGTTTTCCCAGTTGCAATATACAGCTCTGAAAGTTGGACCATAAGGAAGGCTGAGCGCCAAAGAATGGAGGCCTTTGAACTCTGGTGCTGGAGAAGACTCCTGCATTGAGTCCCTTGGACTGCAAGGCCATCCAACCGGTCAGTCCTAGAGGAGATCAACCCTGACTGCTCTTTAGAAGGCCAGATCCTGAAGAGGAAACTCAAAGACTTTGGCCACCTAAGGAGAAGGAAGAAGGACTCCCTGGAGAAGAGCCTCATGCTGGGAAGGATGGAGGGCAAAAGAAGAAGAAGGGACGACAGAGAACGAAGTGGCTGGATGGAGTCACCGAAGCAGCCGGCGTGAGCTTCAATGGACTCCAGAGGATGGTAGAGGACAGGGAGGCCTGGAGGAACATTGTCCATGGGGTCGCAATGGATCGGACACAACTAACAACAACAAATTTAAGTATCTATGGAGATTCTCAGTCATCCAGGTCATGGATGTCCCAAAGGTGCTTTTTCAAGAGGCAACTGGACTTCCTTTTTTTTTCCCTTGAAGATGTTTCGCTTCCTCCAAGAAGCTTCTTCTATTCTGTTCTTCAGCCAGAACTGAAGAAGCTTCTTGGAATAGAAGCAAAATGTCTTCAAAGAACAACAAAGAAAGTCCAGTTGCCTCTTGAAAAAGCACCTTTGGCCTGTGTTTAAGGTAGTAAATTATTTGGATAAGCATATTTAATGTAGAGAGAATTAATATGGCATCACAGTTGAGGATTGGAACCAGGGAGAACAAAGTTCAACTTTCAGGTAGGTAATTTGGATGAGGTTACTGGGGTATTTTTTGGGAAATAATGTAAAATGACCTCGATGCTTTGAGTTCCAGTGGAAAAGCGTGACTTGAACGAAATAATAGTTAGGTTAAAAAAAAAAAACACCACCCTTTCCTTACTTCATTATTTTTCCCACTCTTTGCTCTCAAACTTTAGTTCTCAGCTGCTTCCCAAATGAAGTCCTCTGTTCTCTCTCTCTCTCTCTGCCTCGCTGTGTGTGTGTGTCTTTGTCTCTGCCTCTGTCTCTCTCTCTCTCATCATGCTTCTCTCTTCCTCAAATTTCTGCCACCATTCTGCAAATGCCTGACCAAGGAAAACAAACATATGAGAGCATGAAGTTTATTTTATTTGGGCTCAAAAACCACCTTCAAGCACTTTCAAAACTTCGAGGAGGATAAAATTCCTACCACATTTCACATGGAGGCCCCAAGTAAGTAAAATCTCCTGCAGCAACCAGCAAGTTTCACAATGGATTGTCTTACATTATTTTATTTTATGTGTGAGCAGGCCTGCATGATGTAATGGGGAGAGAAATCTCCATTTCATAGTTTTCAGAGTTTCTCCCCTGAAATCCTAGAATAGTTTCAGATATAATGCAAAATAAAATAAATTATTATTATTTATTTAATCTTTGGTGAGATTCACAGCCTTTGGGGCTGCTTGGTAGCTCAACAGCTCGAGTCTTAACCAAGGACCTAGCACTACAAACTAAGGCCATGAAAGCGAAGATACAAAAATCCACTGACAACCCAAACTGCCGACTTTGCAATAACAAAGTCGAAACTGTTTCACGTTTAATATGTGAATGCAGCAAAATTGCAGAAACTGATTGCAAAGCTAGACATGGCCGAGTTGCTAAATTAATCCATTGGTCATTATGTAAAAAATATGATTTACCTGTATCAAAAAAGTCATGGGAACATAAAGTGGAAAAAGTTATCGAAAATGAGACGGTGAAGATCTTGTGGGACTTTTGAATACAAACAGATCGTCATTTGGAGTACAACATGCCAGATATCGTGGTTGTAGAGGGCCAAAGTGTACAGTTTATTGATATCGCTGTTCCTGGAGATGCCAGAGTCGAAGAAAAAGAACTAGAAAAAATCATGAAATATCGCGACCTGGCCATCGAAACTATGCAATTATGGATGAAGCATGTAGCAGTGATACCCATTGTCATCGGGGCACTTGGCACCATGTCCAATAATTTTACAAGATACATCCACAAATTGCAGCTTCCTGCAATAACACCAGCGGAACTGCAAAAAACTGCTCAACTTGGAACATCTTATATTTTAAGAAGGTCCTTGGTTGATTCCTAGGACGCTGGCAGCAAACCGTATCAACCATTAGCACCAGTCACTGGCATTTGTATTGCATTTTTTAATGTTCAGTTGGCTGAGTTTCATGTTTAACAAATGAAAGAGGTGATAAATCATAAGACAAAATAACAATAAGGATATTGTTAGTGGGTGTGGCAGTGCCTGGAGACAGCAGAATAGAAGAAATGGAGAAGATAACAAAATACAAAGATCTACAAATAGAAATAGAATGACTATGGCAAAGGCAAGCAAGGGTAGGTCCAATAGTCATAGGAGCCTTGGGTATAGTCCCCAAACAACTGGAGCAGATTTGGGTTGCTGCTGGTTTGGCCCAGTTCGGCCGCACTGGTAGTGGCCCGGACCAGCTGAGAAAGAACCGGTATGGTGGCTCTTTTGGCCTGCCTGCCTGCCCACGGTCTATACCTGTTTTTATGGCAAATGGTAAGAACACATGCGCATGGGATCAGCGAACCAGTAGTGAAGGTAAGCGTCATTCAGTATCCAAGTAAGAAAACCCCCAGCTCCACTTGAGGAGAGATAAAAGTCCTTTTACTGGGCATGGAATGAAAATAGCGAAAGTGAAGCAAGATCTGAAGCCCAAAACTGTGAATAGGTACATATCAAACGTTTACCCAGGACCCTTCCCCCCCAGTGACCCTACACCCATGTCCAATCTGCAATTCCCAAAGGTGTCACACGGGGTGCATCTTCAAGTGGGCTCATTCAGCTTGGTATGCAGAGATGGTTGATCTTGACCAAGTCCAAACACGAGCCGTCAGCACGCACGGAAGATGGTGAGAACAAAACTCCCTTTTCATGATAACTCCTCCAGCACCTAGCAATTCCCCCTCCCCCAATACTACGAGCCTCCACCCTCCTCGTTACTATGGCAGCCGATAGCAAGCAAGCAAAGTAGATGCTGACCAGTAGGTGCCATGCATCACTGAACTGGAGCACCACTTGAACATCATTGGCATTGACCAATCCACCATCAGTCAATTGCAAAAGGCAGCTTTACTCACAACAGCTGACATCCTGTCTCAATATCTGTTGTGGCCCAGCAGCGGCCGGCTGAGCTGTTGGTGGACTCTGACAGCTCAGACTATTATGGGACTGCTCTGGAGGATGAGGAAGACTCTGGAGGGTGTTTGGAGTCAGAGCAGAAACTAGAGAGGCCTGTTGGCCACCAGGTGGCATCTGAGTCAGGGAGCAGTGAGGAGGAACAGAGGGAAGTTGTCCCTGATGTGCGTGTGCGTAGAGCTGAGAGGAGAAAGGAACAGCTGTGGAGACGACATCATAGAAGGAAGTAAGGACAGCTGGCTAAGGTTGTGGCCCCTCTTAAAGAATTTATAGGTGGAGTGACGGGAGGGGAATCTTTGCAGGAAACAACAGTCCATTTTACTAGCCGTTGAGAAAGCATTCCGTAAGTTTAATCTTGGTTCTTGAAGATAGCTTTCTAGGCTCCTAGCCAAGGGGTGGCTTTATCTATGTAATTAGTCGTGGCAGACAGCCAAGCCAGTGTCTGCATATTCATTGGAATCACGGGACAGAACAATATCCGTAACACCATCCAACATCCACATCTGCCTATCCCGTGTCCTTGGGAAGGACTCCCTAGGTGAACTAAAAAATGCCAAATCCAGTCTGAACCTCTGGCTGATTCTGATTAATAAACAACAAAAGCAAAATCCAATTATAAGCTTTTAATTAAGGCATGGGAGAACCAGGAGGGCTTAATTAATTAACCAATCCGCCCGACAGCCCAGGAACCTATCAAATATTATTGAAGAGAGTGGTGTTTTTTTTAAAAAATTCTAACGTATTTGAAATGTCTCTATTAATGATTTCTGCAGTGTAGACAGCATCTGTATGTAGGAACATGTCTCAGCTGCTTGGTGGAAGATCAGAGGGGTAAGTCAATGAAACATCGGTGGACTGGATAGAAATGAAGGATTCCCTTTTTTCTAATCTCTCTCCTTCTGGCTTGCCTTCTAAAAAAAAAAAAAGGAGAGAACCACCCACTCTTTTCAAATAAAATTCTGATCATCTCCCCGGGAAGTCAGAATCCAAAGTCATGTTACCCAGTGGTGAAATTCAATTCTTTTTACTGCCGATGCTGTGGGTGTGGAATAGGAAGGGAAGGGAAAGGGAAAGAAGGAAAAGGGGAGAGAGAGAAAGGGAAAGAAAGAAAGAGAGAGAAAGTGAGAGAGAGAGAGAGAGAGAGAGAGAGAGAGAGAGAAAGAAAGAAAGAAAGAAAGAAAGAAAGAAAGAAAGAAAGAAAGAAAGAAAGAAAGAAAGAAAAGGAAAAATGGGCATGGCAGGGGAAGGATACTGCAAAATCTCCCTTCCCTCCCCACTCCAGGGAAAGGATACTGCAAAACAAACTTTGGTTTTCCCATGGTTTTGCTCCCTGATCCAATTAACTAGGAAGGACTAACGAAACTAATCCTTTTTTTTTCTGAATGTAAAAAAATATGCTTTGTTAGAGAAAAATGGCCCCAATGCAAAAGTCTCAGGGGGGGGGGGGGGAGTGCTATTTTACAACTTCTCCACCAATTTATAAACTGAGCTGCATGGATCTTTCCTTGGCCCAGGTCCAAATGTCTTTACAAGCTGCTCTATTTCTGCTGGAATGTGTGGCATTGATTTTGGCAGAGTTGTGATAGTTTAAGCCAGAGAACTTCTGTGTGTGTGTGTGAAAGAGAGGGAGAGAGAGAGAGAGAGAGAGAGAGAGAGAGAGAGAGAGAAGCAGAGGCAGAGGCAGAGACAGAGACAAGAGACAGATAGACAGAGACAGAGAGAGAGAGAGGGAGACAGAGAGAGAGAGAGAGAGAGAGAGACAAACAGACAGACAGGCAGAGACAGAGGCAGAGAGAGAGAGAGGCAGAGAGAGAGAGAGAGAGAGAGACAGACAGACAGACAGACAGACAGACAGACAGACAGACAGACAGACAGACAGACAAAGAGAGAGGCAGAGACAGACTAAGGCAGACAGAGAGAGAGAGAGAAAGAAAAAGGGACACAGAGAGATAAATAATTTGTATGTGTGTTCATGTATGTTTGTGTTTGTGTACAGGTGTGCAAGAACAAGATATGAATATGTTGATAAAGCTAACAATGCAAACACTGCTTTTGTCACATTCCTCAGATTTTATCCAATGAAGATAGTATGAAAGATGTACAGATGCTTGGATAACAGTGTGAAGGCCTTTTCAAAAGAGCGTAACAGAATAACAGGGTTAGAAGGGACCTTGTAGATCATCTAGTCCAACACCCCACCCAAGCCGAAGACCCAACACCATTTCTGACAGATGGCAGTCCAGTCTCTTCTTGAGAGACTTACAACTGAAATCCTGCCTGGTTATTCTCATCTTCTCTGCATCTACCAAAGAAACAGATGTTCTTTGCCTCCAGTCACCCAGCTCGATACTTGATCCACAGACAATATCTGAGGAATCCTCTAGAGCTCCCTTATGTCTTGTGGTGCCATCTAGCATAGGTTAGTCTATTTCTTGAGTTTTGCTTTGATATTTTCCCAAGGAAATCCTTATCTCCTTCATATATGATGAGATGAGGCGTTCAAGAAGAGATTGCACAGTTATCTGTCTGGAATGGCATTGATATACAGACTTCTGCTTCAGTACAGGGTTGGACTAGAAGACCTCCAAGGTCCTTCTCTTCTCTTCTCTTCTCTTACCTTCCATCTTCTCTTCTCTTCTCTACTCTACTCTACTCTACTCTACTCTACTCTACTCTTTTCCCTTCCCTTCCATCTTCTCTACTCTACTCTACTCTACTCTACTCTACTCTACTCTACTCTACTCCTTTCCCTTCCCTTCCCTTCCATCTTCTCTTCTCCTCCCTTCCCCTCTCCTCCCCATTTGCTTTCCCTTCCTCCTTTCCTTTCTTTCCCTTCCTTCCTTTCTTTCCCTTCCTTCCTTCCTTTCATTTCCTCTTCTTTCTCTTTTTTCTTTCTTTCTTACTTTTGTTCTTTCTCTCCCTCTTTCTCTCTCTCTTTCTTTCTTTCCCTTTCTCTCTCTCTCCCTTTCCTTCTTTTCCTTTCCCTTCCCTTCCTATTCCACTCCCATTCCATTGTATTCTAATCTAGTCCAGTCCAGTCCATTCCGCTCCAGTCCTGCTCCTGTATCTGTTTCATCCCATCCCATTTCTATCCCATTCCATTCAACTTGGGTTGGCAATTCTTCAACTCACTGGACAGATTGAATTCAAAGCCTCCACAACTTAATTTGGACTGCACAAATTCTCTGGAACATCAGACAAGTGATTGGCACAGGGGATCGATAGCAGTTGGGCTATAAAAGTCATTCGGTTGAGGGTCTCATTACTGGCCTTTGAGGTAACTTTACTTTATGTTGTTTGCTGAACACAATTTCTCACAGCAATAAACCAAAATGTCTGCTGTATCTAGCCATTTTATCTATCAAGAAACATTTCAAACTTCATGGAAGAGCTCCCTTATGTCTAGAAAAGTATTTTCTATTTTCTTTTCTTTTTTTAAAAAAAAATCAAATCACCTTGGGATTAATTTTCAGACCCGCAGAAAAATCAGCTGAGCATTTTTTTTAAAGTGGAAAAAAACTCCAGCATTAAGGAGTGAGTCAATCTGGAGAAATTGGTGCAGATTTAAATGTATTCTTGTAATCAACAGAAGTCCAAATTCTCTGGGTGCATCAAAGTGGAAAATGTTAATCCGGATAAGAACCATATAAGACCAGGAATGTTGTTGTTGTTAGTTGCGAAGTCATGTCTGACCCATCGCTACCCCATGGACAATGTTCCTCCAGGCCTTCCTGTCCTCTACCATCCTCTGGAGTCCATTTAAGTTCACGCCTGCTGCTTCAGTGACTCCATCCAGCCACCTCCTTCTCTGCCGTCCCTTTCTTCTTCTTTTGCCCTGCGTCTTTCCCAGCATGAAGCTCTTCTCCAGGGAGTCCTTCCTTCTCATGAGGTGGCCAAAATATTTGAGTTTCCTCTTCAGGATCTGGCCTTCTAAAGAGCAGTCAGGGTTGATCTCCTCTAGGACTGACCAGTTGGATGGCCTTGCAGTCCAAGAGACTCGCAGGAGTCTTCTCCAGCACCAGAGTTCAAAGGCCTCCATTCTTTGGCGCTCAGCCTTCCTTATGGTCCAACTTTCACAGCCATCCATTACAACTTGGGAAACCATAGCCTTGACTACAAGCACTTTTGTTGTCAGGGTGATGTCTCTGCTTTTTAGGATGCTGTCTAGATTTGCCAGAGCTTTCCTCCCCAGGAGTAAGCGTCCTTTAATTTCGTACTGTAGTCCCAATCTGCGGTGATCTTGGAGCCCAGGAAAATAAAATCTGTCACTTCTTCCATTTCTTCCCTATCTATTTGCCAGGAAATGAGAGTGGCAGATGCCACGATCTTAGTTTTCTTAAGGTTGAGTTTCAAGCCAACTTTTTCACTCTCCTTCTTCACCAGCATCAAGAGGCTCTTTAATTCCTCTTCACTTTTTTGCCATTAAAGTGGTATCATCTACATATTTCTGGTTGTTGAATGTTATACCCTGAAAAATGATGGGTATTTGAATCGCATTCCAGGTTTTACCCCTTTTGTACATATTTCATCTGCCTGATATTTGTCATTGACAGGAAGTCTTAATCTAAAATGTGTTTATATATAATCCTTAAGGAACTCCTAAAGTTTGTGAAATACTGATGAATGTGTATTTGAAAATATCTACGTTTAAGAAAAAGTGAGAGAAAAAGAGGTATTAGCTGAAATAATTTTTGTTTAGAGTTTTAAGGATGAATACCAGAAGAAAAATGGGACGTGGTGGCCCAGTGGGTAAGATACTGAGCTTGTCGATCAGAAAGGTCGGCAGTTCAGTGGTTCGAGTCCCTAGTGCCACGTAACGGAGTGAGCTCTTGTTACTTGCCCCAGCTTCTGCCAACCTAGCAGTTCGAAAGCACGTAAAAAATGCAAGAAGAAAAATAGGAACCACCTTTGGTGGGAAGGTAACAGTGTTCCGTGTGCCTTCAGCATTTAGTTATGCTGGCCACATGACCACGGAGATATCTTCAGACAGTGCTGGCTCTTCGGCTTTAAAACCGAGATGAGTATCGCCCCCTAGAGTTGGGAACGACTAGCACATATGTGCGAGGGGAACCTTTACCTTTAACTACAAATGGTTATTAAAAGAATGATATTATGGATGGACAAATGGATTCAATTCAAAGAGCTGAAAAGATTTCTGAACGTTCTTGGTAAAATATATTATTGAAGATATTATGAATAACAGAAGAAAGAAAGGGAGGAATCTAAATTTAATGAGTTAATTGGAGTTAGCTGGTATTTTATTGGTCTAAAAGTGAACTTTAAAGTATGTATGTTAAGTGGCAGTTAAAAAAATTTATTGGCTCTTTGGCATTTGTCATTTCCATGCTGTACTTCTTAAATATAATTATACTCTTTGCCTGCTTCCTTGTTTAACTTTGTTTAATTTTATTATTTTATTACTGTCAATGATCAGCTCCCCTTTAATGTATTATTTTTGGCATCTGCTTCAGTGGGAACTAGGTATTTTAAGCAAGTAAATGAAAGGTTAGCAGTTTCGATCTGATGATCCCAATCAAGATCACGTGAAGTGTTAATACTACTTTATAAGGCCTTGAAGGTAAGGCCACACTTGGAATTCTGCATCCAGTTTTGGTCACCGCGAAGTAAAAAAGATGTGGAGACTCTAGAAAGAGTGCAGAGAAGAGCAACAAAGATGATTAGGGGACTGGAGGCTAAAACATATGAGGAACAGTTGCAGGAACTGGGTATGTCTAGTTTAATGAAAAGAAGGACTAGGGGAGACATAATAGCAGTGCTCCAATATCTCAGGGGTTGCCACAAAGAAGAGGGAGTCAAACTATTCTCCAAGGCACCTGAGGACAGAACAAGAAGCAATGGGTGGAAACTAATCAAGGAGAGAAGCAACTTAGAACTAAGGATAAATTTCCTGACAGTGAGAACAATTAACCAGTGGAACAGCTTGCCTCCAGTTATGAATGCCCCAACACTGGAAGTTTTTAAGTATATGCTGGATAACTATTTGTGTGAAGTGGTGTAGGGTTATGCCTAAACATGGGGCTGGACTAGAAGACCTCCAAGGTCCCTTCCAACTCTGTTATTTTATTCTATTATCTTATATTCTATTCTAGTCTAGTCTAATTATTCTGTTCTATTTTATTCTAATTATTCTATTCTAATCTATGCTATTCTATTCTAATTATTCTATTCTAGTCTAGTCTAATTATTTTATTCTATTTTATTCTAATTATTCTAGTCTAGTCTAGTCTAATTATTCTATTCTATTCTATTCTAATTATTTTATTCTATTCTATTCTAATTATTATATTCTAGTCTAGTCTAGACTAATTATTCTATTCTATTCTATTCTAATTATTCATTCTAGTCTATTCTATTCTCTCAGCATTTTTGTGGGCCTGACATCAAAATCTCTTTTGCATAACCCCGCATAACTAAAAGGAGGCATTGTGACCCACCTGTTCCAACTAGCCGGCCTGGCTTAATTAGAACTCTCTAACCTCCCTGGCAATTTTAAACTGTAAATTTAAATCTTTTGTGTATTTTAATTGTTTTAATTGTTTTAATTGTTGTAATTTTACTGTTATTTATCTTAACTTTGTGGCTTTTATTTCTATTTGAATTGTTAAATGTTGATGTATTTACCTCCTCCTTGCCACACGCCTATATATTTGATTGTACGTCGCCCTGAGTCCCTTCGCGGAGAGGGCGCGACTGATAAATCAAATAAAATAAATAAAGAAAATAAATAAATAAGTACTGTTAAAAAAATGGTGTATCATTCCTGCCTTCACAAAAAAAAAGCAGTGCTTGGGAGATTACGTAGCCTCCTTTTTGGCTTTCTATCTTTGGTCTTGATAAATGGCAGATAAGGAAACCCCCCCCCCCCAACATTTGTGTCAACTTAGAAATCACTTACAATGAGCTGGGAACTGGGGGAGGAAGTTGGTATGTATATATCATCAGTCAACATTGTTCTTGTGGATGCCTAGCGTGACCCTTTCCCTAGTTCATTTGTGTGGAATGCATAACCCATGAGCCTCAGCCACAGCCACCCCTCATCCCCCTCCAGTTCTGGAGAATGCCAGCTAGGCAACTCTAAGAAATGGTCTGTGGGAAGTCCAGATGCTTTACTAATTTCCTTCAGGAAGGAATGCTGCTCCTCTTGCTTACCTTTGAAAGATGTTACCTTCAGGAATCAGGCTGATGACCCACAACATCAGGAACTGAGCATGGCTAGTCTAGCGAAGAGAAGGACCAGAGGAGACAGGAGAACAGTTTTCCAATACTTGAGGGGCTGCCACAGAGAGGAGGGGGTCAAGCTATTCTCCAAAGCACCTGAAGGCCAGACAAGGAATAATGGATGGAAACTGACCAAGGAGAGAATAAGAAGAAATTTTCTGACAGGGAGAACAATCAACCAGTGGAACAGAAGTTGCCTTCAAAAGTTGTGGAGGCTTCATCACTTGAGACTTTCAAGAAGAGACTGCATGTCAGCGTTCCAAATATCATGCAGAATTAAATCAGAATCCAAGGCAAAGCTATCCTTAAGGTTCCAATTTAATAAGACAGACATGTTGGCACAGCTGTGGAAATCCCAAATCTAAAAGCTTCCTGGGATTCCACCCAGTTGAAAGTTCATGATCTTTTCCCCACACCCATAAATCCATCCCGAGTCCTCTTCGGGAGAGGGGGCGGTCTATAAGTGTGAATAATAAAATAAATAAATAAAATAAAATACATGGTCCAATCTTCTTCTGTCACGCTGGCATCTCCACCCAGCTGGTTCCGGTCAGGTGCAGAGGTGCGGAGACAAAAGATGACCTTGGGCTTCTAGAAAAGAATGACAACAACACATTCCACAATTCTACTCCTTTCTATTCCCCCCTCCCAACTACTACTCTAATGAAACAGCACAGTGAAATAATAGAAAGTGTGGCAGGCCAAAGATCCTAAAAGGAACATAACTACAGGCCTGACACTGGACTGTGCACATGAGTGAACTGGCAGTAATGCCGGTTAGAACCCGCCCTTGCTGAAGTCTTTTGTGGCCCTCCAGCTGCAGGCAGAGCTGACAGAAGACTCAGACAATGAGGAGGTTGGGGAGGAACTTGGGCCAGTTATGGAGTCTGGGGAAGGCTCTGATGGATGCTCAGCATTGAACACAGGGATAGATCCAGCGCCATCGGCATTTCCCAGCCACCGTAGAGGCAGTTGCTTTTGGAGGCTGAGATGAGTGAGGAGGAAGAACAGCTGGGGCCTGTTCCAGATGTGGGGATGCGCAGAGCTGTTAGGAGAGGAGAACAATGGAGGAAAAGGAGTCGACTCGGGAAGCAAAGCACACGTGGACGCTGAATGGCCCCTCCCTGGCTGGGGAATGAGTAGAAGGAAAGAGGAGTGGTTGTCGTAGGAGACAACAATTCGTATTTCTGAAGATTTTGCTCATTGTGTTTCATGCCACTAAGACTGCTTGCCAGAGCTTCATTTGCAGCCTTTCGGCTGGGAACTCACAGCCTTGCAATTACCGCAAGGAACTGATAAAGTCTGTTGCTGCAGTTAATTCCTTGCAGGACTCTTGCCTGGCCTTTTCGGTGGGTGAATTCAATTAATTCACAAGAGGTAAATAAAGAGGGGTTTTTCTTTGCGAAGAATCTGTATCTCGCTTCTGCCAAGACTGGGTTAGAACGAAGTCTGTGAGACAAAGTTGAATCATAATCAGCTCGACCAACGGATTTCAGAATTATTGGATGCGACTAAATTAAGCTCGAACCATCTCAATATATCTAGATTGAACTACTGAGGAAGTTCCTCAGTCATCAAACACGAAAGTGTGATTACACGGAAGACATTTAACTGTAAGAGAGATCACACTTTGGGGCACCGTGTGAAGCCACTACTCTCAGCTGAAGCACGTATTTTCATCACCATCATAATTAAGGAGTGAGAAGTAGGCCTTAGCTGCTAAGGTACCAGAACTGAAGGAATATAAAAGGACATTTGATCTCCTCAGCTTCTTTCCTATTAGTACTCTACAGGTCCCATGGAGAAGAACGTAGACTCTACTGTGTTCAAGGCAAGGATTTTAAACCTTTACCCGAGAGGAAACTTTGGAATAAGACTTAGTACTTATCCTTATAATATAACAGAATAATGGAGTTGAGAGGGACTTTTGAGATTTTCTAGTATAGTCCAACTTCCTACTGTGATTAGCCATCACAGCCCTAAGCCATTCCAGGATCCATTCCAAATGGGTGCCCAATCTCTTCTTGAAAACGTCCAGTGATGGAGCACCCATGATTTCTGGTGGCAAGCTGTTCCACTGGTTGATTGTCCTCCTTGTTAGGAAGCTTCTCCTGAATTCCAGGTTGCTTCTCTCCTTGGTTGAGTTTCCATCCGTTGCTTCTTGTCCTGCCTTCGGGATTTCTTCTGAATATTCATTAGTATTTCAATTCTTATATAAATTCTGAAATTATGTATATCTCAGATTTAAAATTACAAATAAACAAATGCATAACCACTAATATCTATATGTCAAAGGGAGCTTAAAATGCATTGTCCTCTTTACTATTAGACCAGGGGTGTCAAACTCAATTTCATTGAGGGCCACATCAGAGTTCTGTTTGACTTTGGGAGAGGGCTGGGGAAGGCGTGGCCAGGGGGCATGACCAGCTCAACATCATTCTTGGAGGTACATGTGGTAGCCCGGGCAGGGCTGAGGAAATCTTCCTTCCTTCCTTCCTTCCTTCCTTCCTTCCTTCCTTCCTTCCTTCCTTCCTTCCTTCCTTCCTTCCTTCCTTCTTTTTCCTTCCTTGCTCTCTTCCCATCTTTCCTTCCTTCTTTTTCTTCTTCTTTCATCTTTCCCTTTCTCCTCTCCTGTCCCTTCTTGGATGCTCAAATGCAGAAGGGGAAACATTTCTCCTTCGGTTTTATTTTAATTTTAGTTCGTTTTGCTTGCCAGAGAAAACAGAGCTCCGTTTTTGCTGGCAGAGGCACCAGGGGCCTGTCCTTCACTGTTTCCAGGGTGGCCCCATGCGCCAGATCTAAGGATCCTGTGGGCCTGAGTTTGACACCCCCGCTGTCAGGGTTCCAAATAGCATCCAAAAGTAAATCAGAATCCAAGGCAAAGTATTGCTCAAAATTTCAATTTATTAAGAGAGCCATGTTGGCACATCTGGGAAAACCCAAATCTGAAAGCTTCCCGGTTTTCCCCACCCAGTTGAAAGTTCAAGTTCTTACCGCCACACCCACAAGTCCAACCCATGGTCCAATCTCCCATTGCCATGCTGACAGTTCCACCCATCCAGTTCCAGTCAGGTGCAGAGGTGCAGAGACAAAGGATGACCTTGGCTTTCTAGAAAGACTTTTGTTATGGCTACATAGCATCTAACTCCCTACAACCCCCCCTCCCATTTTCCCACAATATAAAAGGCATAGCAGAATAATAGAAAGTGTGGCAGGGCAAAGATCCCAAAGCCTGATGCCTGCTTTAGACAGTGGTGATACTTATTCTTAACATTCCTGGATCAATATTCATGTAAACTATACTTAATGAGATTGAAGGTCACAGGCATTTTGAAAAAGGTTCATTCCCAAAACTTACCTGCCATTATTGGTCTGTGTTGCTCATTAAGAACTTGGCCAATAACGCAGGTGTTTATGTAAAATAAGCACATCATTAGAACAGTCACTTTTGGATGTGATACCTTTCTAAATTGCCTTTGAGCGGTGCTATGAAAGAAGCTACATCAGCAGGAGGTAGAAAATGTACGTTCCAAACTACCCCAAGTAAAATCCATCCATCACCTTAACTGGGCTTCAGCATAGAGAACAGATGGAGTAATGTCAGAAGCAGCGGGAGAAGCCAGGAAAACAGAGTCTAAGCACCCTACAGCAACAACATTGTGTTGAATTGTATCTTACAGTTGGGAATTCCCATCCATCTTTTCACTCGAGCGATCAATCCTGAACCGTATTTACACAGACATTATCAATAGGCTTATAGCAACTGCTTCAGGGGTGAAATGCTACCGGTTCAGACCGAACCGATAGCAAAGATGCCGGCTGTTCACCCGAACCAGTAGTAAAATAAATGCTACCAGTTCGGGCGAACTGGTTTTTCTGATGATCAGCTGTGCCACATGATTTATATTAGCTAGAAAGCAGCTTTCCAGCTGTTCTAAATTGCATGGGACAGCGGATTCTCCTTCCCTCGCTGTTTCCTTCCCACGCTGTTTCCTTCCCACGCTGTTTCCTTCCCACGCTGTTTGCTTACTTGCTTGCCAAGCGCGCAGGCTCCACCCACCTGGCCGGATGTCATTTTGATGCTCTGTGCATGCACAGAATGCGCATGTGTGGAGGTGTGCACTCACATTCCTACCAAACCAGTAGCAATGCTATCTATCTATCTATCTATCTATCTATCTATCTATCTATCTATCTATCTATCTATCTACCTATCTATCTAAGATCTTCTATTTTCTTTTTATCTTCTATATCATCTATCATCTATGGTATCTACCCAACATCAAAGAATCACCTAGTTATCATCTTTCTCATCTGTCTGTCTGTCTATCATCTATCCAACTTCTCTCATCTATCAATCATCAATCATTTATATATCATCCCTCTATCCAAAATTTATCCATTATCATATCTCACATCTATTTGTCTGTCTGTCTATCATTTATCTCTCTATCTCTGTTTATCTCGCATCATCTGTCATCTATCTATCCATCATCTAAGTATCATCTATCTTTCAATTCTATCTATCTATCTATCTATCTATCTATCTATCTATCTATCTATCATCTATCATCTATCATCTATCTATCTATCTATCTATCTATCTATCTATCTATCTATCTATCTATCTATCTATCACCTATCAAACATATACAATGATATACAGTGCTATCTTAGCTGCTTCTAGCTCTAGAAAGTCTACATCATGTGCGGAGAGTCCATGCCATCTGAAATTGCCATCAAAGAACCAAACATCCTGTCAAAGTTGATTTAATCTAGAACTTGAATCAATGTAGCCTCATATATGTGTCGATGGAAGTTCCAGATTCTAGATGTAATGGGAAGTTGGAGAAATTCTGGAGTGCTCAGAGAATAAGTCTCAGAAAGGTCAGGATTTGGGAATCCAGGATAACTCTTTCTAATTCCGTCCAGAGTTTTCAAGCTTTTGTGACTTTGAAGAAATAGAAGGGAAGGCGTTCGTTAAAATGAAAACTAACAAATTTCTATTGTTGTTTGCTGGCTTTACTTCTGCATGATTAGCTCCACGTCGTACATTAAACTGTTGCTATGCTTAATCAGTCATTTCCCCCACCCCATCCCAATGTGTTGAAACATATGCTGGAATTAATTAGGTTCTTGTTTGTGTTAATTTTTCCCCCAGTCCTTTTTCATCGAAGATTTATAGCGGGTGCTTCCTCTATGCCTTCTATCCAAGAAAGGAAGAGGAAGAAATTTCTCAGAACAAAAACTGAAAAATGTAAATTCAAATTGCTACGTTCAAATTACTGTTTAACTTTAATGACTAGTTACTACTGCATTAACCTCATTAAACCTCATGCATGACTGAATTCAAAAAGTGGGTTTGTTTCTCCTCCTGATGTGTTCCGTAGCAAGAAGTGATTGTGAAAAACTTTTTTTTAGATTTTAGTTTTAGATCTAACAAAATTAGATCTACATTTTAGATCTAGAGCCTTTTTTTAAAAAAAATCTTTAAAATCCCACCTTTAAAGCTATCTAACAAATTAAAATTCAATGTTGAAAAAAGTAAGGTTCTACATTTAGGCAAGAAAAACCAAATGCACAGGTACAATATATGTGGTACCTTGCTCAACAGTGGTAACTGTGAGAGGGATCTTGGAGTCCTAGTGGACAACCATTTAAATAGGAGCCAGCTGTGTGCAGCAGCTGCCAAAAAAGCCAACACAGTTCTAGGCTACATTAACAGAGGGAGAGAATCAAGATCATGTGAAGGGTTAATACCACTTTATAATGCCTTGGTAAGGCCACACCTGGAATACGGCATCCAGTATGAACATTCTTGGTAGAAGATATGATGAATTCCAGAAGAAAAAAAGGGAGGAAATTAAATTTAATGAGTTAATTGGAGTTAGCTGATATTTTATTGGTCTGAAAGTGAATGTTAAAGTATGTATGTTAAGTGGAAGTTTTAAAAAAATATTGGCTCTTTGGCATTTGTCATTTCCATGTTGTACTTCTTAAATATAATTACCATATTTTTCAGAGTATAAGACACGACAGAATAAAAGACACACCAAGGTTTTGAAGAGGCAATTTTTTTAAAAAAAGTAGGTAGGTAGGTAGAGGGATAGAGAGGGAGAGAAAGAGAGAGAAATACAGTAAGTCGGTATGGAGAGAGAGAGAGAGTAGTTAGGTAGGTAGGTAGGTAGGTAGGTAAGTAGATAAAGGGATAGAGAGAGAGAAATAGAGAGAGAGAGAAATACAATAGGTAGGGAGGGAGAGAGAGGTAGAGTAGGTAAGTAGGTAGGTAGAGGGATAGAGAGAGAGAAACAGAAAGAGAGAGAGAGAAATACAGTAAATAGGTAGGGAGAGAGAGAGTAGGTAGGTACATAGCTAGATAGAGGGGGGGGCAGAGAAATACAGTAGGGAGGGAGGGAGGGAGAGAGAGAGAGAGAGAGTAGGTAGGTAGGTAGATGTTTCCAGGTGTATTCATCCATGTGCTGGAGAAGAAAATAGCTCACAATCTGCAGCACCTAAGACTTTGTTTCTGCTGGCACAGCACTTGATCAATCTAATTCTCATCGATCAGTTAAAGAGCTTTCCAAAAGGGGGTGGGGCGTCCTCAAAACGGCCCATTTTTCGCAAAAACAGACACATTTCCCCCCCCCAAAAAGCCATGAATAGCCTTGGGAGCGGGGGCTTGCAGAGTGCTTCTGGGGGCTGGGAGGGCAAAAATGAGCAAAAAATGGTCCATTTTCGTGAAAACAGGCCCGTTTTTATTTTTTAAAAAAATTGCATGCATAGCCTTATGGAGGCTTATAGAGTGCTGCTGGGGGCTGGGGGAGGGCAAAAAACCGCCTGTTTTTTGCTCATTTCTGCCCCCCCCCCCCAGCACCCAGGAACTCTCTGAAAGCCTCCTAAAGGCTATGCATGGCCATTTTGGTGAAAGGGGCCGAGCTTCGGGAGGCAAAAAATGCTGTATTCAGTGTATAAGATGCACCCAGATTTTCAGCCTCTTTTTTGAGGAAAAAATGTGCCTCTTATACTCTGAAAAATACGATATACTCTTCCTCTACTTCCTTTTTTAACTTTGTTTAATTTTATTACTTTATTACTGTCAATGATCAGCTCCTCTTTAATGTATTATTTTTTGCATCTGCTTCAGTGGGAACTAGGTATTTTAAGCAAGTATATGAAAGGTTAGCAGTTTGGATCTGATGATCCCAATCAAGATCACGTAAACTGTTAATATCACTTTATAAAGCCTTGGTAACCACTTTATAAGGCCCTGGAACTGCATCCAGTTTTGGTTGCCACGATGTAGAAAAGATGTGGAGACTCTGGAAAGAGTGCAGAGAAGAGCAACCAAGATGATTAGGGGACTGGAGACTAAAACATATGAAGAATGGTTGCAGGAACTGGGTATGTCTAGTTTAATGAAAAGAAGGACTAGGGGAGACATGATAGCAGTCTTCCAATATCTCAGGGGTTGTCAGTAAGAAGAGGGAGTCAAAGTATTCTCAGCAAGATGTCAGCAAGAAGATATTTCATTATCGGAGATAATTTCTGTTTCTGTTTGTGTTTTCGATAGGCTAGATGAAGGCCTTGTTTCTTACACTGCCTGATTTTGTGTTCAGGGGCAGAAGAGAGCGGGGGGGGGGGAGTTTACCGAAACATAATCGTTACCGTCTTAATTTTAGAAAAGACATTTCAAGCCTTCTGGTTTGTCGTTTATTTGTGGTTCTTTCAATGAATTCATTTCTTCCCTGACACCTTTCCCGTTCCGTCTTCGTATCTGAGGTAATAAACAGATCTTTACACAGATGTGGGCTGCGTGGGACATCTGGTTAGCTATCATTTTAGATTTTGATCACTTTCAAATGACACATTGTTTAGAAAGCCCTTGAAGCAATAATTGACATCTCCGGTTTCCAAACTATCAAGATGTCGGCAAAGAAATCCGTGATAAGTGAGCCAATGTCTATTTTACGCATGACGAAACTCAACAAGTGAGTTTGTTTCTCCTCCTGACGTGTTCTGTAGCAAGAAGTGATTACGAAAAAAAAAACCCCACAATTATTTTCTCAGATATTTCTCCACCTGGGGCTGCATTAGCTGTCATGTCTTTAGCAATTTGCTCTTCATTTCTTGAATTTGTCTTTTGTCAAAATGTTGTGCTTCTTCCTTCGTTTGAGGGAAGAACTCCAGAAACTGCTATCTTTTAGGGTATCTTCCAGAGTCATCTCTGAATTAACTATGGTGCCATAATTTTGAAATTTCTTAGTCACACAAACATTGGGATAGGGGTAGGGGTAGGCTTATGTTTAGGTTTAGGTTTAGGCTTAGAGTTGTTAGAGTTAGACTTAGACTTAAGGTTAGGGTTAGAGTTAGAGGTAGGGTTAGGGTTAGGGTTTTAGTTGTCGTTGTAAGAGTTAGAGTTAGGGTTGGGGTTAGGGTTAGGGTTAGAGGAAGGGTTAGGGTTGTAGTTGTAGTTGTACTTAGGGTTAGGGTTGTATTTGTAGCTAGGGCTAGGGGTAGGGGTAAGGGTAAGGGTAGGGTTAAGATTAGGGTTAGAGTTAGAGTTAGGGTTGTAGTTACAGCTAGGGCTAGGGTTGTAGTTGTAGTTGTAGCTAGGGCTAGGGCTAGGGGTAAAGGTAAGGGTAAAGGTAGGGGTAGGGTTAATGTTAGGGTTAAGGTTAGGGTTAGGGTTGTAGTTGTAGTTGTAGTTGTAGTTGTAGCTAGGGCTAGGGCTAGGGCTAGGGGTAAAGGTAGGGGTAGGGTTAAGGTTAGGGTTAGGGGTAGGGTTGTAGTTGTAGTTGTAGCTAGTGCTAGGGCTAGGGGTAAAGGTAAGGGTAAAGGTAGGGGTGGGGTTAAGGTCAGGGTTAGGGTTAGGGTTGTAGTTGTAGTTGTAGCTAGGGCTAGGGCTAGGGGTAAAGGTAAGGGTAAAGGTAGGGGTAGGGTTAGGGTTAGGGTTGTAGTTGTAGTTGTAGCTAGGGCTAGGGCTAGGGGTAAAGGTAAGAGTAAAGGTAGGGGTAGGGTTAAGGTTAGGGTTAGGGTTAAGGGTAGGGTTGTAGTTGTAGTTGTAGCTAGGGCTAGGGGTAAGGGTAAAAGTAAGGGTAAAGGTAGGGTAGGGTTAAGGTTAGGGTTAGGGTTAGGGTTAGGGTTGCAATTGTAGCTAGAGCTAGGGTAGGGGTAAGGGTAGGGGTAGGGTTAGGGTTAGGGTTAGGGTTAGGGTTAGGGTTAGGGTTGTAGTTGTAGCTAGGGCTAGGGCTAGGGTTGTAGTTCTAGTTGTAGTTGTAGCTAGGGTTAGGGTTAGGACTGGGGTTGGGGTTGGGGTTAGAGTTAGAGATTTTTTAAACTTTTCCCATTTATTCTGTTTTTTAAACATCGAAAAATGTGAGTCATACTTTGAGATGGATAAACATAGGACTATGCTTCTCTTGATCCCATCGCAAAAAACATTGAAGTTTGTTCCTAGAATGACAGCTCAACAACACGTTCAGTATTGACCAT
Source organism: Natrix helvetica (assembly GCF_964273705.1). Classification (NCBI taxonomy): domain Eukaryota; kingdom Metazoa; phylum Chordata; class Lepidosauria; order Squamata; family Natricidae; genus Natrix; species Natrix helvetica. The sequence continues at coordinate 81,949,110 of NC_138553.1, read as the reverse complement.
CTGCCCCCTGCCTATTCCAACTCCAGTCCAACTACCCCTTGCCATCCGCCACCTACCACCCACCGCCCCCACCTCTTGATTGTCATCTAACCAACCTATCACCATCACCCCCCCCATCTAAGACTAATGACTGGACTATTCTGTTTTGCTGCAACCATGCTTTTCAAATTTTTACTGGATTATGACATCTTCAGCATAGACCCTAAGCCCCGACGACGAACTCTTTTAACACTCTATGTATTTAAGGTCAGACCTGATCCTACTGCGAGAGTCCCCCCTCTCGCAGGTGTGGCCCTCCGCCCTTTCGAGGGCCCACCTTGATGATGGATTTATTAATCCCGAGAGGTGGAGGAAGCGGAGACTTAGGGGGTTTTTAGTTAGTTGTTTTTTAAAAATTTGTAGGGGTGGGGGCTCAGGGGTTGTGGGGTGGGTGGGTCAGATCAGGAGCGATGTGAGAGCCGGGCCTCCAGGTGTGGTCGCGAGCAGAAGGAGCGGAAGGGAGGAGGAGGGGGAGGATATAATTCCTATACAGGGGTCTTTAATTCCAACGGTCGCAGGGAGGGGCAGATACGAGGACAGATTAAGAACTTACAGTCGGTTGGGAGACCGTGGTTGCTGGTTACACCCGGTCGCTTGTACCAACCCCCGCGTTCTAGGTGGTCAAGAGTTACAGACCCAAGGCCTGAGGCTGTTGTTATGCAATGCATAAGGGTAATTTTAGAGGGGGAGCCGGACCTCGCGGGAATAACGGAGACCTGGTTGGGCCACGAGGGAGGTCTTCCCCTCGTGGAAATGTGCCCACCAGGCTACCGAGCATTTCACCAGCCCCGGGCCCAGGGAAGGGGCGGTGGGGTGGCAGTAATTATTCGGGAGGACTTAGAGCCGAGGGAGTCTACTGTGCCACAGACGTCCAGATGTGAATCCCTTGTTGTGAAATGGGGCCCTGGGAGACAGTTGGGCCTGCTGATAGTATACCTGGCTCCTCGCTATACATCAGCGGCCCTGCCCGAACTCCTCGAGCTGATCGCATCGGTGACGGTTGAGACCCCCAAACTTTTAGTGATGGGGGATTTTAACCTGCCATCAATGGGAGAAGCATCAGAGGGGGTTCAGGAGTTCATGGCTTCCATGACAGCCATGGACCTGACTCAAATGATTCAGGGCCCGACACATGAGGGAGGACACACTCTGGACCTTGTTTTTGTCTCTGGCCAGTGGCTGAGTGATCTGGGAGGAGGGGACTTAACCATCACTCCCCTGTCATGGTCAGATCACTCACTCCTTCGTCTTGACTTCCCTGGTGCTACCTCCCGCTGCGGGGAGGCGGAACCGGAAAGTACCAGATGGTCCCGCCCCAGGCGCCTGATGGAACCTGATAGGTTCCAGACGGAGCTTGGGCCACCTCCTGTAACCTTGACCCGCCCCCGGGTAGAGGACCTGGTGGTCGCGTGGAATAATGCGACTACCGGGGCCTTGAACCGGGTGGCGCCTTTGCGGCCTCTCCGGCGGCAACGATCCACCCTGGCCCCTTGGTTTACCGAGGAACTAAGGGTGATGAAATGCCGCAAGAGACGTCTAGAGAGTCGTTGGAGATCCTCTCGCTCCGAATTTGATCGAACACAGGCACGAGCCCATTTAAGGACGTACCTTGTGGCATTGAGAGTGGCCAAACGCCAATATTGTGCCACTCTCATTGCATCCGCGGAGAACCGCCCTGCCGCCCTGTTTCGGGTGTCCCGCTCCCTCTTGTTTCAGAGGCCGCGGGAGGCCCCTCTACAGGGCAGGGCAGAGGAAATTGGTAAATATCTGCAGGATAAAATCGCTCAAATCCGGAGGGATTGGGTCCCTGTCAGTGGTCCAATGGAGACGTCCATGGCGAGTCTTGAGGAATCGATCTGGGAGGAGTTTGACTTGGTTGCCATCGAGGATTTGGACAGAATGCGTGGACGACTGCGACCCACCACATGTTTATTGGACCCGTGCCCCTCCTGGCTTGTACTGGCATCCTGGGAGGTTACACGAGACTGGCTCCTGGGCCTAGTGAATGCTTCGTTGAGCGAGGGGTCTCTCCCGGCCGCCTTGAAAGAGGCGGTGGTGACACCCTTGCTCAAGAAGCCTTCCCTGGACCCTTTGGAGCTGGCCAATTATCGTCCTGTCTCCAACCTTCCCTTTTTGGCGAAGGTTGTAGAGAGTGTGGTGGCCTACCAGTTTCCACGTCATCTGGAGGAAAATGATTTTCTAGACCCGTGGCAGTCCGGCTTCCGCCCCGGTCACAGCACGGAGACGGCCTTGGTCGCGTTGGTGGATGATCTCTGGAGGGCCAGAGATAGAGGTTGTTCCTCTATCCTGGTCCTATTAGACCTCTCGGCGGCTTTTGATACCATCGACCATGGTATCCTGCTGCGCCGGCTGGAGGGGTTGGGGGTCCGGGGCACCATTTTACGGTGGTTCGGCTCCTACCTTTCTGGCCGGACGCAGCGTGTGTTGGCAGGAGAAGAGAGGTCGACCCTACGCCCCCTTACTTGTGGGGTGCCACAGGGGTCGGTCCTCTCGCCACTCCTGTTCAACACATATATGAAGCCGCTGGGTGAGATCATCCGTGGTTTCGGGGTGGGATACCACCTGTACGCTGATGATACTCAGCTGTACTTTTCCACCCCGAACCACCCCAATGAGGCCATCGAAGTGATGTCCCGGTGTGTGGAAGCCGTGCGGATCTGGATGGATGACAACCGACTCAAGCTCAACCCCTCCAAGACGGAGTGGCTGTGGGTACCAGCTCCCCGGTTCAGCCAATTAACTCCATCATTGGCCATTGGGGGCATTCAACTTGCCCCCGTGGAGCGGGCGCGCAATTTGGGCGTCCTCCTGGATGCCCGGCTGTCCATGGATGACCATGTGACAGCCGTGGCAAGGGGGGCGTTCCACCAGGTTCGCCTGGTGCGCCAATTGCGCCCCCTACTGGACCGGGACGCCTTACGCACAGTCACTCATGCGCTGGTGACGTCTCGCTTGGACTACTGTAACGCTCTCTACATGGGGCTTCCCTTGAAATGCACCCGGAGGCTACAGTTGGTCCAGAACGCAGCCGCGCGGGTAATTATGGGGAGTACTAGGTACTCCCATGTGACACCGTTCCTGCGCGAGCTGCACTGGCTTCCTGTGGTCTATCGGGTGCGTTTCAAGGTTTTGATAACAATCTTTAAAGCGCTCCATGGCTCAGGACCTAGTTACTTGCGGGATCGTATTCTGCCCCATACATCCCTGCGACCAATCCGCTCGCACAGAGAGGGCCTCCTCCAGGTGCCGTCCACTAGACAGTGTCGGGGGGCGGTGCTTAGGAGTAGAGCCTTCTCTGTGGCGGGCCCAGCCCTGTGGAATGACCTCCCTCCGGATATTAGGAATACCTCTGACCTCCGCTCCTTTCGTATTAAGCTTAAGACCCACCTATTCGAAGTAGCTGGCCTGGCTCAACTGATCTAACCATATCGCTCCTGACGGGTTTTTAATTGGGTATTTTAATTATATTTAATTATTTAGGGGTTTTTTAATCACTGTATTCTAATTGTTTTTTATTCATCAGCCGACCTCCTCCTTGTGTATGTCTCGGTATATGTCTCTGTTATATGTTTGTTTTGTCCACATATTTATTTCATATGTTTCATTGTACGCCGCCCCGAGTCCTTCGGGAGAGGGTGCGGCTAAGAAATAAACATTTATTTATTATTTGTTATAGTATCCCAAATATTATATCAATCAACTTGATTTACCAGCCCGGTTCCAGGCCTCAAAAGAAATAAAAATGTGGCTTCTCTTTAACAACTACTAGAGGTTTGCAAATTATGTTCTCGTGTCACGATCGCAGCCTAACCATCATGGACACACAATCATAGAGGTTTCATGACATCTTCCTGGAGATACTCTTCATTATTTTGGGTGGACTTTAATATCTCTACAGATAAAATATAGCCAGCATAGACAACTCAAAGGTGGATTTTTGGAGCACCCTTGTTGAACTACAATTCCAAATATCCTTCAAAGGAACGACAGCACAATTCATTGTGTACTTTAAAAAAGTTTGCAGAGTATGTCAGTTAAAAGATGTAACTTATGGTTTTGAAAATCTCGCTGCATTCACAGCGATTTAAAGAATCCAGGAAAATAATAAATAGAGAATCATTTTCCATCTGCCGTTATGAGAACATTTCTCAGCTGGATAGCTGGGATCTCAGTAGAAATTAAAAACTGTAATATTCAACTGTTCAGCACAATACTGTATGATAGGTATGGTGTAAAAATGGCATCCATTGAGGTTCAGTCAAAGCTTTGCCTAATTTCACATATATTAGAATTAACTTCTCACTTTGATTAGTAAGGTAAAGGTTCTCCTTGCACATACGTGCTAGTCATTCCCGACTCTAGGGGGCAGAGCTCATTTTTCAAAACCAAAGAGCCAGCGCTGTCTGAAGATGTCTCTGTGGCTGGCATGACTAAATGTCGAAGGTGCACAGAACGCTGTTCCCTTCCCACCAAAGGTGGTTCCTATTTTTCTACTTGCATTTTTACATACGTTTGAACTGCTAGGTTGGCAGAAGCTGGGACAAGTAATGGGAGCTCACTCCATTACGCAGCAGCTAGGGATTTGAACCGCCAAACTTCCGACCTTTCTGATCAACAAGCTCAGCGTCTTAGCCCCTGAGTCACCGTGTCCCTAAAATGCCTTTCTGCCTGGATGGCTCCTAGGGTGAGCAGATAGACAGAAAAGGGAAGCAGTATGCTCCCTCCCATATTTGGGCATACCAGGGGTCATGACACAATGCATGCCTATTTCCCTGGCTTAGCTGATAAAGTGACCAACTTCACAAGAAAAAGGTAAAATAGTTACGAATCGGAATTATTTTAAACAGACCGAAGGGAGGGGATTGCAGGAAGTGTCAACAGGAATCCTTTCAGGGATGTCTCAGTTAAGAGAATGAAGGCCAGACAGGGTCTCCAAGCAGCTGGGACGATTAATAGAAGGGAGACTCTGAAATAATGTGATTTTTATCCCCGCTTGCCAGCTTCCATTCTCTGTATTTCAAAGTTGTAAAATATATTTTGCCGCCATCATGAATGACTGCAAAACATCACTGAAGTACCTGGACTCCCAGGGAGGGAGGGAGGGAGGGAAGGAGGGAGGGAGGGAGGGAGGAAAAGGATGGAGCTACTAAACAGGCAGCCAAGGTAAGTGCCTGAAGGACCCCATCCCATCAGCGAGTGGGAGTAATTGCTTCAGTGGGCCATATCCAGATCAACAGCCGTAGTTTGAGGATCCCTGATTTAGTGCAATATAAAAAATACAGATATGCAAAGATTTTTTAGTGGACCACCAACATTTTCTCATGGACCACCAGTTGGTGACCACTGGACTAGAAGACCTCCAAGGTCCCTTCCTGTTCTATTGTGATTGGTTGATTGATTGATTGCCCTTTTTTCAAATACGCAGTTGTCCTGCTTACTGTTTAGAAGATGGTCTAGATTTGGTAATCTAGATGTTGGTTAACTCAGTTTCAGAATAAAATTTAGTTACTGAGCAACTAACATTGGTCCAAAACTCAGAAGAAGTGAGATAAATGCCTCATTGGCTCTGCTGGTAAATTCTTTATCAGAGGAGAAATTACGATGGGCATGTAAGTCTCCACAGAAGCTGAAATAAAGGGAAACATGGCTGTAGGACTTATATCAAATGTAATTTGAGGAATCTCCAGGGCCATAAAATGATATGTTAGGAAGCAATCCCTCCCCTCAAAATCCGAGTATAGCCACAATGTGAATTGTGTGCTATTTTTAGCACAGTGAATCCAATTTGGCTGTACACTCACTTCTCTAAACATGAGGATATATATTTCATCTCCAGTGCCAGGTGGAAAGTGATATGGATAAGCCTAAAAGCAGGAATTGTAAGAATACACTTGTGTTAAGTTGCTACTCGCTTTAATGGCATTGAAGAATGGAAAGCTGAGTCAACCTTGAACTGGTCAGGATCGAACTCCTGGTAATGGGCAGAGTCAGCCTGCAATACTGGATTCTAACAACTGTGCAACCAGGAAGGAGAATGAGGGAACAAAAGAGGAAGGAAGGAAGGAAGGAAGGAAGGAAGGAAGGAAGGAAGGAAGGAAGGAAGGAAGGAAGGAAGGAAGGAAGGCTGAGTGAACCTTGAACCGGTCAGAATCAAGCAATGGACAGAATTAGCCTGCAATACTGCATTCTACCCACTGTGCAACCAGGAAGAAGCATGGGAAAGGGAATAAAAAGGAAGGAAGGAAGGAAGGAAGGAAGGAAGGAAGGAAGGAAGGAAGGAAGGAAGGAAGGAAGGAAGGCTGAGTCAACCTTAATCTGGTCAGAATTGAACTCCTAGTAATGGGCAGAGTCAGCCTGCAATACTGCATTCTAACCACTGTGCAACCAGGAAGGAGAATGAAGGAATAAAAGAGGAAGGAAGGAAGGAAGGAAGGAAGGAAGGAAGGAAGGAAGGAAGGAAGGAAGGAAGGAAGGAAGGAAGGAAGGAAGGAAGCAAGGAACCCCGAGTCAACCTTGAATCAATAAGAATTGAACTCCTAGCATGGGGCAGAATTAGCCTGCAATGCAACATTTTAACCACTGCACCTCAGTGCCTTTATTTCTCTCAGCTTAGAAAAATAAAAGTTACAAGAAATAAAGTGATGATGCATTGAAGGATACAATCATCCATATCTCCGCGCATGATATATGAATATTAAGAAATTGGTCTCAGCTCCCTTGATGGTATATTTAATTTGTTTGGGCTCTTTTCTCTGTCATTTGACAATCTTGAGGAGATTTCCTTCCAGCAGTGACATATATATACATATATGCCCAGTTTTAATGAAGTGTTTGTAGGGTCAACGTTTTCCATCAAGCTCGGTCCCTTTGGTTTCAGGATTTATAATAAAAAAAATCTATGAATGATAATGGGCAGCAAATGCAAGTGCTGGCTGGCATTTCGAAAGTTCATCACGAGCACTTAGACTTCTCATGTCAGGTGGGACTCTGGAACATTAGCCCTGATTTACAGGCATCATTTATCAAAAGGCAGCACCTGCTTGCAGGGAATTAAAAAAAAACAACATAAAAAAACAAGGTCATTCCGTGAATGTCTCTTCTGCAAAATCTCTGGATTCTTCTCCTCTCCTTTCCTTGGTTGATCACCTCCTCCAAAGCTTCCCTGTGCAAAACTTGTTTCGTTTCATCTTGTGGAAACACAGCTTAATTCCATCATCCCAAAGGCAGAATCCAGCAAGAATCCCAGAGGCATTTAATTTCCTTCTCTACAATAAACAATGCTCAATCTTCACATCATGTTGTGGCTTGCCAGCAGAGCTGGCAGCAGATTCAGACAATGAGGAGGTTGGGGAGGAACCTGGGCCAGTCCTGGAGTCTGGGGAAGGCTCTGATGAGGGCTCTGTGTCAGAGGCAGAGAGGGGGCCAGGGCCGTCTGACAATTATCAGCTGCCTTCAGAGTCAGACATCAGTGAGGCAGAAGAACAGCTGGAGCCTGTTCCCAGTGTGCGCATGCGCAGAGTTGCCAGATGAAGGGAACAGCTAAAGAACAGGGGTCGACTTGGTAGATGATGAATGGCCCCTCCCAGAGGAAATAAAAGAGGAGCGAAAGGGGAGTGGAGTTTGCAGGAGACAATTAGTTCAATTCATTCGGGTGAAGATCTGTTCCTGACTTCTGGCCAAGTATTGTCTGCTACAGCGTGGAGTTTGGAAGATATCGGCCTGGCAGCTCTCCAAGCCTGATCAAGGTCTGTAGTTGTGAAATCTCTTGAAAGACTGCTGGCCGGGACTTTGCTGGAGAGGAATTCTCTTTGAACTAAATAAAAGGGTTTTTTATTGGGATGAGGAGTCGGCTTCGTTCTTTTACATAGGGCTCCCCTTGAGATGCACCCGAAGGCTCCAGCTGGTTCAGAATGCAGCCGCGCGGGTTATTATGGGGAGTACTAGGTACTCCCATGTAACACCTTTCCTGCGTGAGCTGCACTGGCTGCCTGTGGCTTTTCGGGTGCGTTTCAAGGTGCTGATTGCCATCTTTAAAGCGCTCCATGGCTCGGGACCTAGTTACCTGCGGGATCGCATTCTACCCCACACATCCCTGCGACCAATCCGCTCTCACAGAGAGGGACTCCTCCGGGTACCTTCCACTAAGCAGTGCGGGCGGGCGGTGCCTAGGAATAGGGCCTTCTCTGTGATGGGCCCAACCCTCTGGAACGACCTCCCCCCCCCCCCCCGATATTAGAACCACCTCGGACCTCCGCTCCTTCCGCAAGAAACTCAAGACCCACCTGTTTTGACTAGCCAGCCTGGCCTAATTGTAATTGTACTTACAGGTAACACTCACTACTGACCTTCCTGGATGGCTTTTTAAATTTTAAATTTTGGGGTTTTAAATTGGTTTTAGAATTGTTTTTAATTATTTAATTAGTTTGGGTTGTATATACAGACGGTATGTTTGCGCTGTTTTGTCTGGTGTTTTATGTTATGTTTTGTTGTTTTATACACAAACGGTCTGTACACCGCCCCGAGTCCCTACGGGGAGAGGGGGCGGTCTATAAATTTAATAAACCTAAACCTAAACATAAACCTTTTGGGAAGCCTAGGCCTGAACACATCAAGACCCAGGCAGGAGTTTACTCGTAACTGCACATGCGCAGTACCTATAAACCAAAATGGCAGCAGCCCAGCGGTGGCAAGGGAGTCAGTTCAGGGGCGTGGCCAGCCTGGGTTGGTGCCGGTTCAACTCCCAGGCTGAATTCCACTATGTGTTCGGCTGAACTGGGAGCAACAGGGAGCAACCCACCTCTGCAGTCACCCCACACTCAGCCCATCTCAGCTCACAAGGCTCACTGTTGTAGGGAAAACAGGAGGAGGAAGATGTGCTAGATAGATGTGCCGCCTTGAGCTATTTGCAACAACAATCAAGGCAGGATGCAAATAAATAAATAGGATAAGAATCCCCGCTTTCATGCTAATCTTCCTTATTCCCAGGCCAAGAGACCGCATGTTTTTTAAAACTTGCTCACGATAACAACCTGCCACCTTCAAGTCCTCCCTTTCTAGTCCCGTTGCAACGCATCTTACAACACACATTGCAAGGGTCTCTTCCTCGGGGCTTGCCAATCAGTTACCATGGGACCCCCTTTGATTGTGCTTGCATAAGCAGGCAGAGCATCTGCTCCTCACCTTCCAACCTTGATGCTGGAAGAGCCGCAAAAATTATCTTGGGTAGCAGCATAAAAATCCCCTTATTGCCTAACCATATGGGTAGCCTTGGACTCTCCACGAGTTAGATGCCCTAATTTGGGGAAACATCAGGAGTGAATAATTAAAACGGACACTTCGGAAAGCAAAGTCTTGATGCTTGTGGAGCAAAACCCCAAACCCTGATTGGACAGAACCTATGACCAGGAGAAGGAGAATTCTATTTATTAAGCATATGATATAAAGTGCCTATGTTTGAAACCCAAGCACCACACAGCAGAGCGAGCTCCCGTTCCTTGCCTCAGCTCCTGCCCACCTAGCAGATCAAAAATCTGTTCTGACCTGGGCTTCACCAAATTACAAAGCAGACTCTTTGTCCCGAGAAGATCATAGATCATAACAAACAGATCATTCGTTGTTGTATGTGGATACATGGAGAGCTTCTGCATGGGAGACAAATTCCTTGTGTGTCCAATTCCACTTGGCCAATAAAGAATTCTATTCTATTCTATTCTATTCTATTCTATTCTATTCTATTCTATTCTATTCACTCTTCTTTTCTCTACTTTTCTCTTCTCTTCTCTTCTCCTCTCCTCTCCTCTCCTATCCTATCCTATCCTATCCTATCCTATCCTGCATTCTGTTCTGTTCTGTCCTGTTCTGTTCTGTTCTATTCCACTCCACTCGACTCGATTCCACTCCATTCCCCTCCCCTCTCATTCTATTACATTCCATTCGACTCCACTCCATCCACTCCACTCCATATATTCTGTTCTGTTCCATTCCGTTCCATTCTATATATCAGCCATTTGTTCAATTAAGCACAATATTTGTTGGTTGGAGAAAATCTGCTTTTTGTTCTGTACACATTCTCAAATGGCAGCTGGTCACTATGTTGTCCAGTGTCTGACAAAGAGCCCCTCAGTCGTATTCAGGGAAGGAGATTCTGCCCCATTTAAGCAGAGTATCCAATGAATGAGTATCATTAAATTAATCCCATTTATGCCCACCGCTTACCTTGACAAGCCCTGAGGACTATGCCTCTCCCCTAAAGAGGAAATGACATCGAGCAGATCCCTGGGAGAGGTTGGACCTTAATCCTACTGACCTAGATCAAACTCCAGCTCTCTTTTTGCATTTAGCAAAAGTCAGGATCTCTACCCAGGACAGTTTGCCCTGAATCCCAAAGATGGTGCATTGTTTTCAGAGATTCTACAAAGCACCTGAAGGCCAGACAAGGAACAATGGATGGAAATGGATCAAGGATAGATTCAACACGGAAATAAGGAGTCATTTTATGACAGTGAGAACAGTGTAACAGAAATTGCCTTCGGAAGTTGTGGGAGCTTCATCACTTGAGGCTTCCAAGAAGAGACTGGAGTGCCATCTGTCAGAAATGGTGTAGGGTCTCCTGCTTGAGCAAGGGGTTGGACTAGATGATATACAAGGTACCTTCCAACTCTGTCTGTCTGTCTGTCTGTCTGTCTGTCTGTCTGTCTGTCTGTCTGTCTGTCTGTCTATCTATCTATCTATCTATCTATCTATCTATCTATCTATCTATCTATCTATGGTTTACAGGAACTGGGCATGGCTAGTCTAGTGAAGAGAAGGATCAAGGCGAGACAGGATAGCAGTCTTCCAATATTTGAGGGGCTGCCCCAGAGAGAAAGGGGTCAAGGTATTTCCCAAAGCCCCCAAAGGCCAGTCAAGGAACAATGGATGGAAATTGATCCAGGAGAGATTCAGCCTAGAAATAAGGAGAAATTTCCTGACAGTGAGAACCATCAACTAATGGAACAGAAGTTGCCTTCGGAAGTTGTGGGAGCTTCATCACTTGACCCCCCCATCCACTCCAAGAAGAGACTGGACTGCCATCTGTCAGAAATGGTGTAGGGTCTCTGCTTTGGGGGAGGGGGGTTGACCTACAAGGCCCCTTCCAACTATGCTAATCTAAGCTTACCAAGCATTCAAAGTGTAGGATTTTCTTGTCATCAGCAGAAAAGAGGTGTAGTTACTACGCTGCTTGTAATTTTAGAAGAAGGAGATAAGACCCTATGTTTGTCTTCCTGGGAAAATGATGTGACTGTCACCCATCACAACTCTTTTGCTTCATTCATTGTTCTCTCTTGGAGGACTGACGGCTGCCTGCCAAATGGGGAGAAACGTCTGGCGGGTTGCTCACAACTCATCAGTCAAAAGCTGTGTGGGTGGAAAAAAAGAAACAAGATTCATTCTGCGAAGATTGTCAGGAATTCTAGGATAAACACAGATTTATTTATTTATTTTAGGTAGCGTTCTACTCCTTGAATCTCTTTTTATTTACTCCCTTAAAAATAAGACAGATGGAAAGTACTGAGGTTTCTGTGATACCTACAAAGAGAGTTATCTACCAAGAGCCCACCATCACAGTGAAGCAGTGGTGAGTTCCTCAAGGTATGGTCCGGTATGGCTGTACCGGTAGTAGCCAGGAACAGCTGACAGTGCACCGGTACGGTGGCTCGTTTGGCCCACCCACCTGCACAGCATGCGGCGCCTGCGCGAGCCCCAACAAGCAGCTGGGTGTCGCAGGGGCGGTGGATTACACATGCATACGCAGCACGCGTGCACAAAAAGGACATGTGGCGCCGTGAGCAGCGTACCAGTAGGGACGGTAAGAGCAACCCATCACTGCAGTGAAGGAACAAAAGCTGCAAGCAGTTGACCAATTGACATACTGTATTTTTGGGGGTATACAACACTCCGAAGTATAAGACGCACCTAGCCTTTGGGGAGGAAAACAAGGGGAAAAAATCTGCCTCTGCCTCCCAGCAATTTGCCTCGTGGAGCAAACAGCTCCAGTTTCGCTTTCAATTTCTCCCGATCATCAGCTGTTTCAGGCTGCAGCGATTGCTATAGCCTATTGCAGCCTTCACAAGCCCCCGTTTGCTGCAAAGAGGTAAATTGCTGGGAGGCAGAGGCCAAAGGGTTGGGGCCGGTGGGTGGGTGGCGCTACATTCAGTGTATAAGATGTACACACATTTTCACCCTCTTTTTTGGGGGGGGGGAAGGAGCATCTTATACTCCAAAAAATACTGTACCTTGTCAGCACTCTCTCCCGTGCAGGGACAATTGACACTGAGATCAACTGCAGAATCGCCAAGGCAAGCTCTGCATTGGGCAGATGAGCGACCAACGCATGGGACCGCTGTGGAATACGCCTTGCTACAAAGCTCAAAGCCTACCAAGCAGTCGTGCTAACTACCCTGATGTAGGCCAGTGGGACTTGGACTGTATACAGGAGGCACGCTAGGAAATTGAACCACTTCCACATGACCTGCCTCCGTAGAATTCTGAGGATCCTGTAGCAGGACAAGGTGCCCGACACAGAAGTCCTCTCCAGAGCAGCCTGCCAACCGTTCACACCTTGCTGATGAAAGCCCAGACATGCTGGGCAGGCCATGTCACAAGGATGCCAGACCGTCAACGCATCCCTAAACAGCTCCTCTATGGTGAGCTGTCTCAAGGAAAGCGATCGTGGGGGCTCAAAGTTGATTCAGCCTTCCCTCCTTCCGAGGTCAGTAAAAGGAGGACTCAGGTTGTTGGGGGATACATGCTGCCTCTGTAAACCACTTTGCAGGCTAATTCTGCCCCATGCCAGGATTTCGATTCTTATTGATTTAAGGTTGACTCAGGCTTGCTTGCTTCCTTCCTTCCTTCCTTTGTGCCTTCCTTCTTTCCTTCCTTCCTTCCTTCCTTCCTTCCTTCCTTCCTTCCTTCCTTTCTTCCTTCCTTCCTTCCTTCTTTCTCATTCTCCTTCCTGGTGACACAGTGGTTAGAACACAGCATTGCAGTCTAACACTGCCAAATGCCAAGAGTTCAATCCCGACTGGCTCAAGGTTGACTCAGCCCTCTGTCCTTCCGAGGGGGGTAAAATGAGGACCTATATTGTTGGGAGCAAGAGGCTGACTCTGTAAACCATTTAGAGAGGGCTGTAAAGCCCTGTGAAGAGGTATATAAGTCTAAGTGCTATTGCTATTATCTCATTCTTCCAAGGAAGTAAAAATATCTTAAGCTGCAGTAATTAATAACCAATTAATAAAAATAGAATGCTCTAAATGTCTATGGAAATTAATATATTTTAATGGGATTCTGTTTAACTACATTTTATAATTTTAAAATTATATTTTGCTCATTTAAGGCAGGAATGCCATCTTGGGGCACATAATGTGTTTGAGTGCATTACTTCATTTCATGGTCCTTGAACATAAATTGTTAATAAAATGTCATTACATTGACTCATAAAAAGTGCTTAGAATTTTGCCTCTGGAGATTCGTCATCCTCCCTTCTTCAAGAACACATGATAACAACTAGTCAAAAGAAATAAGCTGAAATAAAATTGCATTACACTTGAGGATCATCAAGAACAGAACAAGTAAAACAAATGTCCATCATTGCACTAGTGAGACCACACTTAGAATACCACATCCAGTTTTGGTCACCACAATATATAAAAAAAAGATGTTGAGATTCATCGTGGGATTCAATTTTTTTTACTACCTGTTCTGTGGGCATGGATAGGGGAAGGATACTGTAAAATCTCCATTCCCTCTCCACTCCAGGGGAAGGATACTGTAAAATCTCCATTCCCTCTCCACTCCAGGGGAAGGATACTGCAAAATCTCCATTCCCTCCCCACTCCAGGGGAAGGATACTGTAAAATCTCCATTCCCTCCCCACTCCAGGGAAAGGATACTGTAAAATCCCCATTCCCTCCCCACTCCAGGGAAAGGATACTGTAAAATCCCCATTCCCTCCCCACTCCAGGGAAAGGATACTGCAAAATCTCCATTCCCTCTCCACTCCAGGGAAAGGATACTGTAAAATCCCCATTCCCTCCCCACTCCAGGGAAAGGATACTGCAAAACCCCCATTCCCTCCCCACTCCAGGGGAAGGATACTGCAAAATCCCCATTCCCTCCCCACTCCAGGGGAAGGATACTGCAAAATCCCCATTCCCTCCCCACTCCAGGGAAAGGATACTGCAAAATCCCCATTCCCTCCCCACTCCAGGGGAAGGATACTGCAAAATCTCCATTCCCTCCCCACTCCAGGGGAAGGATACTGCAAAATCTCCATTCCCTCTCCACTCCAGGGGAAGGATACTGCAAAATCCCCATTCCCTCCCCACTCCAGGGGAAGGATACTGCAAAATCCCCATTCCCTCCCCACTCCAGGGAAAGGATACTGCAAAATCCCCATTCCCTCCCCACTCCAGGGGAAGGATACTGCAAAATCTCCATTCCCTCCCCACTCCAGGGGAAGGATACTGTAAAATCTCCATTCCCTCCCCACTCCAGGGGAAGGATACTGCAAAATCCCCATTCCCTCCCCACTCCAGGGGAAGGATACTGCAAAATCCCCATTCCCTCCCCACTCCAGGGGAAGGATACTGCAAAATCCCCATTCCCTCCCCACTCCAGGGGAAGGATACTGCAAAATCCCCATTCCCTCCCCACTCCAGGGGAAGGATACTACAAAATCTCCATTCCCACCCCACTCCATGGGAAGGAAACTACAAAATCCCCATTTCCTCCTGATCAGCCGGGACTCGAGAAGCAGAGAATAAGTGGGGGCAGGGCCAGTCAGGGGTGCATTTGCTAGGTCTCTGAACTACTCAAAATTTCCGCTACTGGTTCTCCAGAACTTGTCAGAACCTGCTGAATACCACATCTGGTTGACACTCTAGAAAGAGTGCAGAGAAGAGCAGCAAAGATGATTAGGGGACTGGAGGCTAAAACAGAATTAAAACAGAACTATAAAGAATTAGAATTGGATATGTCTAGTTTAATGAAAGGGACGTGGTGGCTCAGTGGCTAAGACACTGAGCTTCTCGGTCAGAAAGGTTGGCAATTTGGTGGTTGGAATAATGGAGTGAGTTCCCGTTCCTTGTCCCAGCTCCTGCCAACCTAGCAGTTCAAAAGCATGTAAAAATGCAAGTAGAAAAATAGGAACTATCTTTGGTTGGAAGATAACAGTGTTCCGTGTGCCTTTGGAATTAGTCATGCCGGCCACATGATTACGGAGACGTCTTTGGACAGCGCTGGCTCTTCGGCTTTGAAACAGAGATGAGCATCTCTCCCTAGAGTCAGGAACGACTAGCACATATTTGCAAGGGCAACCTGTATCTTTACCTAGTTTAATGAAAAGAAGGACTGGGGTGACATGATAGCAGTCTTCCAATATTTGAATTGTCACTGAGAAGAGGGGCTCATCCTGTTCTCCAAAGCACCTCAAGGCAGGATAGAAAATAATGGATGGATGTCTGAAAGGAGCTTTTTTTTTCAAGAGGCAACTGGACTTTCTTGTTTTTCTTCTAAGAACATTTTGCTTCTCATCTAAGAAGCTTCTTCAGCTCGAATAGACGGAGGCTATCAAAGAGAGGTCCAAGAGAACTAAGGAGAAGTTTATTGTCAGTTAGAACAAATAACCAGTGGAACAGCTTGCCTTCAGAAGTTGTTGGGAATTTTGGGAGCATACCCCAACCTTCAAAGAACAATGAGACTAAAGCAGAGATCATTTTACTGATTTCACACACCAGAAAGCTTAAGTACTTGAACACAAAGTAGAATAGAATAGTAGAATAGAGTTGGAAGGGACCTTGAAGGTCTTCTAGTCAAATTCCCTACTCGGGAAGGAACCCTATACCATTTCAGACAAATAGTTTGTCCAATCTCTTCTTAAAGACTTCCAGTGTTGGGGCATTCACAACTTCTGAAGGCAATTATTCCACTGATAAATTGTTCTGTCAGGAAATTTCTCCTTAGTTCTAAATTGCTTCTCTCCTTGATTAATTTCCACTTGTTGCTTCTTTTCCTGCCTTCAGGTGCCTTGGAGAATAGTTTGACTCCCTCTTCTTTGTGGCAACCCCTGAGATACCAGAACACTGCTATCATGTCACCCCTTCTTCTTCTTTTCATTAAACTAGACATATCCCATTCCAGCAACTGTTCTTTATAGGTTTTAGCCTCCAGTCCCCTAATCCTATTTGTTGCTCTTCTCTGCACTCTTTCTAGAATCTCAATTTTCTTAGTATTCCAATACTCCAAAGTACTCCAAAGAAGAACTGGAGATACATTTCTAGTAGATCTATCAGACCTTTCCACCATATGTTCTGATTGCATCTCCCATTGACCCTGATCATTGGCCTTTCATCACTTGGTATGGTGGAAAATACAGTGGAAAAATTTCTGGAAGGAAAATGCAGCTCAAAATATTAGGATGTTTAATCTATATACTGACTTTTTTCCCCCCACATTGGCCATGTGGGGAAAAAAACCCACAGATATTTAGCTTAATTCAGGATTTTTATAATATTGCTACTAGCTTTCATGTTTCAAGAAATTTTCCTTCAAGAGGTAGTTGAATCAAAACCAACAGAACTGACTGACAGCAAAACCTATTCAGGCCACTGTCCTTGGTGCTGATTCCTCTCGGTTTAGCATGTTGGATGCCAGGATTTGCTTTTCATATTTTAATGTTAACAGGACATCCATGAAGCCAAATATATTCTTGATTCCATGTCAGTAAAGAAGAATGTTCCTTTTCTTTGACTCAACAAGGCTCTGAAGTTTCCCTTACGGAGAAAGAAAACAAGAATCCACAGATCTCCTAGAATACAAAAATACAGAGGATACAAAATCTTTGCCAGACCTATCCTTGGATACTGCTCACCTGCCTGGAACCCACACTGAATTTCGGACATTAAAGCATTAGAAAGGGTCCAGAAGTATTTTACAAGAAGAGGTCTCAACTCATCTGCTTGTCATAAAATTCCTTATACCACCAGGCTTGAAATTTTAGGCCTGGATAACCTTGAACTATGCCGTCTACATTCCAATCTGATTTTAGGGCACAAGATAATCTGCCAAAACTTCCTACCTGTTAATGACTACTTTTACTTCAACTGGAATAACACAAGGGCTATCCATAGATACAAATGAAATGTAATCTGCTCTAGTCTTCATTGCAAGAAAAATGATTTCAGGAATAGAGTAGTAAATGTGTAGAACACCCTACCAGATCCTGATATTCGTTCCTCTAACTCCCATACCTTTGACCTTAAGCTGTCTACCGTGGACTTTATGCATTTCTTAAGAGGTCCCTAAGGGGGCGTGCATAAGCACACCAGTGTGCCTACCATCCCTGTCCTACTGTCCCCATCTATATGTACTCATTTTATGTCTTTATGGCTATGTTTTGCTTATTTATATCCATTTATTTGTGCCATTTTTTCATGTGTTTTCATACTTGTTTCCTTGTACTTGTTGACAAATAAAATAAATAAATAAATAAATAAAAATAAATAGAAGAACTGAATTGATTAGTCTGAGTTTAATTCAATGCTTGTATCTGATTTTGGAAAAAAACACAGAAAAAATTCACATTTCAGCTGAGCTTTCACAAGTGTAGATCCCTGCAACTGTTTTTTCAAATATTCTGTGAAGAACAGTAATTAGCATATTTTTGCACGTGGGCGAATAGCTTCTAGGAACGGATTGCAAGCCTACTTGTGAGCGCTGCAGCCATAAGCTATGGCTGTGTGCATTTTTCAATTATGTTAGGTCTTTTCTTTGTACTAATTGAGTAATAATTTATTTTCAATGCTACGTTTTCTTTGTTTCTGGAATATGCTGCATAGTCCAAACAGAGAGAAACTGGGAACTGATTGTCGCAGAAGAACAAAATAAAAATAGCTTAGCATTACAGGTAAAGGTTCCCCTCTCACATGCATGCTAATTGTTCCTGGCTCTAGGGTGCTCATCTCTGTTTCAAAGCCGAAGAGCCAGCGCTGTCCGAAAATGTCTCCGTGATCATGTGGCCAGCATGACTCAATGCTGAAGGCGCACGGAACGCTGTTCCCTTCCCACCAAAGGTGGTCCCTATTTTTCTGCTTGCATTTTTTTTATGTAGCAGATTTTTTTCCCCTTCTACAACACCTTACAGTCATTATAACAACATTGTTATGTCATCATATATGTACACGTATATTATATTTCGCTTCTATATTTACGCACCTTTATACACAGTTCTATATATATTTATACATATATATATTGTTTTTCGGCTCAATTAATTTTATTCTTGTTTTGCAGCCATTTGTACCAATTGTTCCAAATTTCATAATATTCCGACTCTTTCTTTATCTTTTAATTTCAGTGTTAATTTGTCCATCTCTGCACAATCCAAAGGTGTTTTTTTTTTAATCACTAATTCGTCTACTTGCATTTTTATGTGCTTTTGAACTGTTGGTTGGCAGAAGCTGGGACAAGTAACTGACAGGTCACAACAAAAAGCAACAAAGAGGGTTAGGGGACTGGAGGCTGTTTAGTTTGATTAAAAGATAGGACTAGGGGTGATATGGTATCAGTCTTCCAATATCTCAGGAGCTGCCACAAAGAAGAGGGAATCAAGTTGTTCTCCAAAGCGCCTGAAGGCAGGACCAGAAGCAATGGGTGGAAACTCATCAAGGAGAGAAGCAACTTAGAACTGAGGAGAAACTTCCTGACAGTGAGAACAATTAATCAGTGGAACAGAAGTTGCCTCCAGAAGTTGTAAATGCTCCAACACTGGAAGTTTTTAAGAAGATGTTGGATAACCATTTGTCTGAAGTGGTGTAGGGTTTCCTGCCTCAGCAGGGGGTTGGATTAGGAGACCTAAATGGTCCCTTCCAACTCTGTTATTCTATTCTAAACAAATGGATTTTATATATTTCCACTATTACTGGTGGCTACTGATAGGTCTGCTCACCATCAAATTATCCACATTCAAACCATCTAAATTAATGGACTTATATTACATTAGAGTCTCAAGCCGATGGCTCATATGCAGAGGCCCTGAGACCCTCCATCTGTGAGTGAGTGCTCTGGACCCTAAATATTATTTACTATTGTTCTAATTGTTTATGTCCTTGTGTTTCTTATTGCAGGATATTGGCAGTTCTCTTACAACAGCACAGCTTGATGCCAGCCTGCACTTTAGAATTATTGACATATCTAATAATATTGTTTGACTCAAACATACTTTATTTTGGAAAGCCATCAAAATCTTGTCTAATGTCATCTATCTGAAAGCATAGGAGGGGGAGTGGGGAATGCAATTACAGCTTCATATACCATTGTATGCGCCAATTATCCCAAGCATTCTCTTTTCGTTACGAAGGAAGTGGAGACAACTCACCTCCTTAACAAAGGGTTCATTTCATTCCCACTGAGATTTTCCTATCTGTCTAGGACATCTGGTGAGTCCTATTCCTGAATGTCCAAAATTAAGAGAAAGCTGGCATCCTGATTTCTTAGGTGGTTTGAAAATTTCAGTTGAAATACTGACCAATTAATCATCTACTAACCAATTGTCTACCATTAGTTGTTCATCATTTACAGAGTCACTTGGAAATATCAATGGCAGGTTGAATGAGAAATTCTATCTTAACAAAAGGTACTCTTGCATGTAACTGGAATAGTAAAATACCTTGCATATATATATTGCAGTATGTTAAATTGTAATTTAAATAAGTAGCAAAATAAGTTCAGATTTGTTAGACGACTAATGCTACTATTACTACTACTACTACTACTACTACTACTACTACTACTTTTTCCTCCTCCTCCTCCTCCTCCTCCTCCTCCTCCTCCTCCTCCTCCTCCTCCTCCTCCTCCTCCTCCCATAGTCTCTTGGTCTCTCCTACTCTAGAAGCCAAATGCTTGAAAAAAAGTTAAAGGTAAAGGTTCCCCTCACACATATGTGCTAATTGTTCCTGACTCTAGGGGGCGGTGCTCATCTCCATTTCAAAGCAGAAGAGCCAGCGCTGTCCGAAGACGTCTCTGTGGTCATGTGGACAGCATGACTAAATGCCGAAGGCGCATGGAACACTGTTACCTTCCCACCAGAGGTGGTTCCTATTTTTCTACTTGCATTTTTTACTGATCTTGTTGATCAGAAAGGCCGACAGTTTGGCGGTTCGAATCCCTAGTGCCGTGTAATGGAGTGAGCTCCCGTTACGTGTCCCAGCTTCTGCCAACCTAGCAGTTCGAAAGCACATCAAAAATGCAAGTAGAAAAGTAGGAACTACCTTTGGTGGGAAGGGAACAGCGTCCCATGCGCCTTCGGCGTTGAGTCATGCCGGCCACATGACCACAGAGAAGTCTTCGGACAGCGCTGGCTCTTCAGCTTTGAAACGGAGATGAGCACTGCCCCCTAGAGTCAGGAACGACTAGCACATGTGTGCGACGGGAACCTTTACCTTTTACCTTTTTATGGCAGGCTAAGGGCCTCCAAAAAAGCAGCCATGTGTCGTAGTTCTTTTACATCCCTGCTTCTTCCCTTCAAAGTGTGCTAAAGGGGAGATTAACGAACAGCAAAGAAGAGGGAAGAAAATCCTTGCTCAAACTGTCATCGATACATTTTTTTTTCTGCTGAAACTGTCCTTCGGTGATCAATCTGCCACTTCTACAGACAAATCTCCAGTCCCCGAGGCCATCCGACTTACATCGCAAGCAAATGGAGCCCTTTATTGAGGGATATAAAATATTTATTACCTCCTCCCCCACACCCACTTCCCCGCAGGTTTTGCGCAGCATAAAAAGTGACAAACTGAGTAAAATTCCTTAGTTTGAGATATGCAATAATCACCAGAGTGGCACTGAAAGATGCTTAAAGGACAAAAGGTGAGGTCACACCATCAAGGTTAACTCCTGAACGTCAGGTTTTACCTGGTGATGAAAGGTAAGTAAAATTGACTCGAGGCTGGTCTCCAAAAAGGGTTCAAAATCAGGGTTCCTAAAATGTAAACATATGATAGAGGCCTTCCCTGGGCAAGTGCTGGGAATGCTGCAACTGCTCTTCTTTGCACCTTTCACCAAAATAAGAAATAAGTGCAAATAATGGAATGGAATGGAATATGGGAATAGGATGGAATGGAATAGAATAGAATAGAATAGAATAGGATAGGATAGGATATGGGAATGAAATGGAATAGTAGAATAGAATAGAATAGAATAGAATAGAATAGAATAGAATAGAATAGAATAGAATATGGGAATGGAATGGAATGGAATAGAACAGAACGGAACAGAACAGAACAGTAGAATAGAATATGGGAATGGAATGGAACAGAACAGAATTGAATAGAATAGAATATGGGAATGGAATGGAATGGTATAGAATAGAATAGAATAGAATAGAATAGAATAGAATAGGGGAATAGGAATAGGAATAGGAATAGTTTTTCAGCAAGTATTAGACATAATATAAACTAGCATAGCTTTACATTCCAGTCAGGTTTTATCAGTTCTAGAATTATTCACAGCTTTTTATAGTACCATAAAGTCCTATAATTTTATAGTCATCTGTCCTAGTTATTTGCAGTATTTAGCAATAGCACTTACTTATATACCACTTTACAGTGTTTTACAGCCCACTCTAAGCGGTTTATAGAATCAGCATATTGCCCCCCAACAATTTGGGTCCTCATTTTACCAACCTAGGAAGGATGGAAGTCCGAGTCAACCTTGAGCCTGGTGAGATTCGAACTGCCAAATGGCAGGCAGCTGGCAGGCAGCAGAAGGAGCCTGCAGTACTCCACTCTGACCACTGTTCCACCATGGCTCATAGTTCATTCATTGTACAATTAATTGTAATGCTATAGGAATTTTTTTTTGTTTTAATCCCTCTCCTCTGTAATTTTAATTTAGCAATGCTATCTTTATCGTACCTTATTCTTTCCATGCGACTTTTTAGATTTTTATTGCTAGTTCTGTGCAATGGTTATTCTTTCAGTTCCACGCTGGTCTCAGGGAAATCAAACTGATTGATTGATATATGGATAGGGCCGGGGGAAAAAAATAAGTCTGACAAAATAACCCAAAGAAATGCTAATACAGATTACACATCCCATCTTAAATAATTCACCCAGTGTATTAATAATGTACGTGCAAAGTTAATTTCCCAAAGGCAAACTCCATGAAGTAAATCTATATGAGAATAAAAACAACAAGAATACTCTAATGGTTTCAGCCGAGACTTGTGGTTTACATGTTTGGCAGCATAAGATTAACCCAGAAGGCAATTCTCAAGTTGCTGATATTAAAGGTAGAGAGCCAGATTGGTGTGGTGGTTAAGGTATCAGGTTAAAAATTAGAAGGTGGAAGAAAATCTTGGAAGACATCTTTCTGTTGGGCCTCAAGCCTGCCACATATTCAAACATATTTTACTCTGGGAAATTCAGGAAGGGGGGATTGTATGGAGCATAGAGGTGTGTACATATGTTGTTTTGGCTGAAGAGCCTCCTGTTCCCTCTGTTGCAGTAAGGTGAGGTAAAGGTTCCCCTCGCACATATGTACTAGACCTTCCATACTCTAGGGGGCGGTGCTCATCTCTGTTTCAAACTCGAAGAGCCAGCACTGTCTGAAGACGTCTCTGTGGTCATGTGGCTGGCATGACTCAATTCTGAAGGCGCATGGAACGCTATTCCCTTCCCACCAAAGGTAGTCCCTGTTTTTCTACTTGTATTTTTACGTGCTTTCAAACTACTAGGTTGGCAGAAGCTGAGACAAGTAACAGGAGCTCACTCCGTTACATGGCGCTAGGGATTCAAACCGTTGAACTGCTGACCTTTCTAATCGACGAGCTAAGCCTCTTAGCCACTGAGCCGCCGAGTCCCTTCCGTTGCAGTAGAATACGGCATTAACATTCAATCTCAACTTTTTACTTTTCCGTAATAGTATAAAGTAATATATTTTTTAAAAAATCATCAATGTGCTGGCCTTTTATGATCTGTCACAAAGGTTAATATAACTGTTCAGATCTCATTTCATTGGCATAATGTGAACTTTCAATATTTAAGATTCCATTAAAAACTAAACATTTCTTTTAAATGAACTTTTGCTGAACTATTGACAAAATGTGACATCACTTAAAGACAGTGTTGGAGATATGACCCATATATCTGGGTTCAGAGCTTATGTCTCATCTTTAAATAATGAACTTTTGTTCCTTAATGAATAAGAGGATAGAAAGGGGCTTTGAAGGTCTTCTAGTCCAACCCCCTGCTCAAGCAGGAGACCCTATACCACTCCAGACAAATGGTTGTCCAATCTCTTCTTGAAAACCTCCAGTGTTGGAGCGCCCAAAACATCTGAAGGGAAGCTGTTCCACTGATTAATTGTTCTCACTACCAGGAAATTTCTCCTTTGTTCAAGGTTGAATCTCTCTTTAAGAAGCTTCCCCCTGTTACTTCTTGTCCTGCCCTCAGGTGCTTTGTAGAATAGGTGGGTCTCCCCTTCTTTGTGTCATACCCTCAAATATTGGGAGATTATTATCATGTCACCCTTAGTCCTTCTCGTTTTTAGACTAGATATACCCAGTTCCTCCAACCATTCAATATGTATATATATTCAAATCCCAGTAAGGGTATGGCTAGCTGATGAGAGCTAAATAGCTTGAAATAGATCTATACTAGTCTCCCTTTATTTATTTATCAGCACAAATGCAACACAACAGGCTGTATCTTAAGAGAACACACACCCTGAAGGGTATTAGGGGTGTCTTACCCACACAGTATTTGTTTCCAGAGAGTAAGTCATCTGTGTACCAAGTTTGTTTGAAATTGCTTGAGGTGTTCCAGAGTTATGCTAGAACATATACACACACACAGAGTGGTTTATATATTTACACTATATAAACTGTGTGTGTGTGTGTGTGTTGTATTTGTACTGATAAATAAATAAAGGGAGACTAGTATAGATCTATTTCGAGCTAATTAGCTCTCATCAGCTAGCCACACCCTTACTGGGATTTGAACCTATATATATAATTGGTAAGACAGTTTGTTAAGCAAATCTGGCTTCCCCATTGACTTTGCTGGTCAGAGGTTTGCCAAAAAGGATCACATGACCCCGGGACATTGTAACTTTCCTAAGGTTATAATGCCAAGACAAGTTATAAGATGATGAAATTTGACTGAATGACTTGAATAGGCAAACAGCATCTTCAGTTCTGTACTAATAGCAATAGCACTTAGACTTAAATACCGCTTCACAGTGATTCACAGCCCTCTCTAAGAGGTTTACAGAGTCAGCCTCTTGCCCCCAACAAGCTGGGTCCTCATTTTACCCACCTTGGAAGGATGGAAGGATGAGTCAACCTTGAGCCTAGTGAGATTCGAACTCCTGGCAGTGGGCAGTGAGCCTACAATACTGAATTCTAACCACTGTGCCACCAGGAAGGAGAATGACAAAGGGAATTAGAGGGAAGGAAGGGAGGAAGGGAGGAAGAAAGAGCAACAGTGCTTAGACTTATAGCAATAGCAAAAGCACTTAGACTTATATACCACTTCTCAGTGCTTTACAGCCCTCTCTAAGCAGTTTTTTATCCTCTTGCCCCCAACAATCTGGGTCCTCATTTTAACCACCTCTGAAGGATGGAAGTGTAAGTATAAGTATAATCTTTATTGTCAATGTACTTAAATACAACGAAATTGGTTTTTAACTTCACTGGTGCAAAATTATAACAGAAACGAAAAAAGAAAGAAAATGAAAAAAAAAACCTAGCGTGTGCATGGAGTGATTGTGGTTGTATTTAAGTCTCACAGCCCAAGGATAGAAACTATCTTTAAATCTGTTCGGCTGGCTGTACTTTGATGCCTTCTGCCTGATGGTGGACTCAACCTTCAGCCTGGTGAGATTCGAACTGCCAAACCTCTCTCAGCCGGCAGTCAACCGAAGTTCTAACCACTGAGCCACCACAGCTCCGTCTGCTCTTTTTGACATTAATAATTATTGTTTCTCTCATGTCACATTATGTTATTTTTTCCCCCAAGTATTCAACAGCCTCTAGCTGTGGATGACACACGTCAGTCCTAGGAAAACTAGTGCTTTGATCTTTGTGCCAATGGGACCACAGTATGGATGGCGGCTCTTCGTCTTGTGCCACTCAAACAATTTCCGATCTGCAGGTGCTAGCTGTTTGTAAATCTACCCACCTGTGCCATTTGGCTTTCGTCATTGACTGTGGCTAGTTGTAACTTTCTGTTCTGACCTAGGCTTCCCAAGAGCATAAAGCAGACTCCTTCCCCTAATAAAACCTCTTTTGGTTAAAGGGAATTCCTCTCCAGCAAAGTCCGGCCAACAATCTTTCATGAGATTTCACAACTACAGATCTTTTATCAGGCTTGGAGAGCTGCCAGGCTGATATCTTCCAAACGCCACGCTGTAGAAGCAATTACTTGACAAGAAGTCAGGAACAGATTTTCACCCTAATGAATTGAACTATTTGTCTCCTGCAAACTCCCCTCCCCTTTTGCTCCTCTTTATTCCCTATTGGAGGAGCCACTCACCGTCCACCTGTGCCTTTACTCCCAAGTCGGCCCTTGTTCCTTAACTGTTCCCTTCTCCTGGCAACTCTGCTCATGCACACGTCAGGAACAGACTCCAGCTGTTCTTCTGCCCCATTGATATCCGACTCTGAAGGCAGCTGATAACTGTTGGACGGCCCTGGCCCCATCTCTGCCTCCGACGCAAAACCCTAATCAGAGCCTTCCCTAGACTCTAGGACTGTCCCATGTTCCTCCCCAACCTCCTCACTGTCTGAGTCTCCCACCAGCTCCACTGGCTGCTGGCGGGCCACAACACATTCTACTAAACCGAAGGACACGGTTGCAGTTAAAGTTGGAGACGTAGACCTTCAAAGGTTGAATGGCGTACCATTTATCTCTTGGCCTTTGGACTGCATAAAAAGCCATCCCATCAAGACACGGCTATTAAATCCTCACAGAGAGGAGAATGAGACAGACAACTCCAATTGGGCTCCCACAAAGTCTACTTGGACAAACAATGGCTTCTCTGTAGGCTTCAGTAGTTAAGGTCACTCTGCATGAAAATTGCAGAAGATAGCTGCAAAACAATTGCTTGAATTGAAAGGTGTTATAGCCCATTCCTTATTTGGGGAACGAAATATGATTTTTCTTTATTGCTCATGCCGAAACTGAGCTAATCTAAAAATCTGGCTCAAGGGGACGCACTCTAATGCTACAGATTTGTTTGTAATTCCCCCTGACTTCACTAGGACAGCGATTTGGCCCAAAGGATAAATTACCATTTAAAAAGAAAGAAAGAACCCATGTTTCCTATGTGGAGAAATTATATATTCAAGAAATGCCGAGCCCATTAGCAATTAAAATCTGGGCCGTAAAATTAAGAATCCATGCAGTGAAAGAAAAGAGCATGGAGGGTATACTTTTGGATCGCAAACCCACTGGTCATATCAATGCGTCAAATGATAAATCATGAACTCTTCTTTAAAAATCTTTAGAGTGATTGTTGATGATTTGCAGATGACACCAAGCTGGCAGGAATAGCCAACACTCCAGAAGACAGGCTTAAGATACAGAAGGATCTTGACACACTTGAACATTGGGCACTATCTAATAAAATGAAATTCAATGGTGAAAAGAGTAAGGTTCTACATTTAGGCAACAAAAACAAAATAAACAGGGACAATATAGGTGGTACCTTGCTCAATAGTAGTACCTGAGAGAGGGATCTTGGAGTCCTAGAGGACAACCATTTAAATAGAGACCCAAGAATCAGCTGGCTTGCGGGAGGCCCACACGCATGCTGAGCTGAGCTGGGAGGACAGCTCGCATGGGAGAGGACTCTGTGTGCCACCTGTGGCATGCATGCCATAGATTCGCCAACAAGGCTCTAAGTGGTCGAACACGATCATAGTAATCAACACAATACAATACAATAGTAGAGTTGGAAGGGACCTTGGAGGTCTTCTAGTCCAACCCCCTGCCTAGGCAGGAAACTCTATACCATTTCAGACAAATGGCTATCCAACATCTTCTTAAAGACTTCCAGTGTTGGGGCATTCACAACTTCTGGAGGCAACTTCTGTTCCACTGATTAATTGTTCTAACTGTCAGAAAGTTTCTCCTAAATCCTAAAAATTAGTAATAAAAGTTACAAAAGTCCCGCACGGACCGAGCGCCCCTCCAGGGATATTAACCCAAGTTAAATTTCCAATATAAAGGATTGGGTTGGGTGAAGTCCCTCCACCTTTTTTTTCTGGAAAGCTCATCCAGGCCCCTGAGCTCTGGAAATTGCGATATTCTAATCGCAAGCTCTCTGTTCTATAAGTGGAAAACCTAATAGCGTTGTGTTTGAGAAGAGCTTAGAAAATAATCTACATTTCTTTGCAAGTGCAGTAGTTTTCTCTAAAGGGTTTAGGGTATATTTGCAGCAAATATAGATTTTTAGTTGACAGCTTAATGATGCTGTGGATTAGAATGAAGGTACTGTTGGTAATTGATGTGGCCAGATTGTGTTGTCAGGAAAATTTCATCTCCATTGTCCATCGAATCAGACCGTATATAAAAATCTCTCTTTCTGAAGAGAGAAATTGGGGTGCTTTTATCCTTGACTAGCTGGATACCCATGCTTCATGATGAAACTATGTGATCAGGCAATGCAGGAGAAATCTGGTTTACTCCGGTTCAATCTGTTGGCTCAGTCATGGTCGTTGATTGAAACACATAAGGGAATATCGCTCCTGCCGCCTTTGAGTCCAGAAGTAGTTCCATAGGTGGAAGGCATAGTCATTTTGGTGAGGTACTGATGTTTAGTACTGTAAGGAGCCCAAGACTGCTCCTGAGTGAAGGAGTGGAACATCTGCCAGTGTGAACTGAGGTAACGGAATGTGAGGCAACTGGCAGTTGGAACAGAGTTCTTTTCAGATGTGGAGGGGGAGTAGAACTCCTTAGCATCAGAGCCTGTTAATTACTGTATAAGAAACACTAATTATCTGGTGGTCATTTCGAAAAATCCTTTCTTAGTGAGCAAAAATGGATCTGGTTTCATGCACTTATTTTCCACCTATTTTTAAAAAATGGCACCTTCAGTGTTTCCACAACTGTCAATATCATATCCCTGTGGTTTGCCATTGTTCCCTGCTCCAGATTAAGTACAATAATTCCAATAGATTGACCCAATGAAACAATTAATTGGTGGAATGACTTGCCTCCAGAAGTTGTAAATGCTCCAACACTGGGAGGTTTTTAAGAAGAGATTGCACAGCCACTTGTCTGGAATGGTATAGGGTCTCCTGCTTGAGCAGGGGATTGGACTAGAAGACCTCCAAGTTTCCTTCCAACTCTGTTATTCTATTCTATTCTATTCTATTCTATTCTATTCTATTCTATTCTATTCTATTCTATTCTATTCCAGATTGTATTTCTATTCTGTTCTATGCCATACCATGCCATTCTATTCTATTCTATTCTTAAGGTAAAGATTCCCCTCGCACATATGTGCTAGTCATTCCCGACTATAGGGGGCAATGCTCATCTCCATTTCAAAGCCAAAGAGCCAGTGCTGTCCGAAGACTTCTCCATGGGCGTGTGGCCAGCATGACTAAACACCAAAGGCTCACACAACACTATTAACTTCCCAACAAAGATGGTTCCTATTCTTTCTGCTTGCATTTTTACATGCTTTGGAGCTGCTAGGTTGGCAGAAGCTGGGACAAGTAACGGGAGCTCACTCCATTACAAGGTGCTAGTGGTTCTATTCTATTCTATTCTATTCTATTCCATTCCATCCCCATCCCCATTCCTATTCCTATTCATTGTGTTTTAATCCCACTCTTAAAAACACATTTATAGTTTTATTTTTATATTAAGAAAAGGACCTGGAAGATGTGAACACCATTGTCTATTGATCCACATTCTCTGTAATCAACACCTCCTATAGATTCCTCATGTAATATCTTGCAAATCTTTAGCAACCATGATTCTTTCTGCATCATTTCAGCCTTTTTTGCATCAACGGCTTGATTACTAGACCCAAAATGGCAATATGGATTTGTGAACGAAGCAAAATTAAAAATCAGTCTCCCCTTTCTTCACTCCCTCGCTACTTAGCCTTTAAAGTAGGGTTTCCTCAACCTTGGCAGCTTTCAGATGTGTGGACTTGAACTCCCAGCGTCCCCCAGTCTTGCTTCCTTAGAATACCTCAAACCCCGAATTCCCACCCTTTTCTTATTCAGAAGGAAGATTAAAAACTATATCTTTCCCCACACAGCATTCGCAACGGAGCCTCTTCAACAGTGGATAGCAGATGTAGTGTTTTATTTTGATGTCAAGTTTTATATTTCAATTGCTTTTTTATTCAGAACACCTTGATTAGTCTAAACAACCTAGAATCTAATGGCAATGTAATTTTTTGCAAATAACTAACTAGCTAACGAACGCCATTGCAATCAGTGTATACTTCTGCAAATTTTAGATGCTTTAGATGTTTCTTCTCTGTCCTTGTTTTCTTCCTTCCCTTATTTTGAATGGCTTATGGCTGGAGTTAACCAAATTTGTAACAAGTTACTGCAAAATGAGGAGGTTGCATAATGGCTCTATGATCTGTCAGGGAGAAATCCTGACAAAGGGCTTCATTTGCAACTTTTATTGTGCTGGAAGTGAATATCATTAGCGGCCAAGATTTCCGTGCCTGACTTTCAATCAAGCAAAGGCTGAAATAAGGTTTGCATCTATTGTTAAAGGACAAGGAGACAGCAATTAATTCCTGCCTGCTGAGACACCAATGGAAAAAGAAGGCTTGGCTAAAATATTTACAAGCTTTATATACTCAATCAAGAGGAGACGGTAGTTATTAACTTCTGACATCGTTTTGAATGTGTAGCATTGGCGAAGTTCCTCTGGGGCAGAATTATGAAGCACTTTTGAATTAATAGAGAAACACATTGATCAGACAGACTTTGATCGAGCAAACATTGTGATTAGTATCCAAGTATCTAACTCACGATTCATTGAGTCTATGATATCTTCTGATCCCTGGCACATTTGAGATAATTTAACCAATATATCTCTGCAACTCGTATGCTGATTGTATGTCCATCTCATCTAGTTTTTTTAAATGAAAATGTCAAATCAAGGGGTGAAGAGTGTGGCACCTGGGCACCATACATTCCAATACAAATGAAACCAATCAAACATAATTATTGCATTTAATCAATGTATATATTTCTAACAACAATACGTATTTATATTAGGTTGCAATCGATCGTTATTCAATTATTCCACATTTTCTCACTATTACTTTCATTTTATAAGATAAAAATGTATATATTAATATTCCCCTTATTTCTATCACCTATTCTAGATTTTAATCGTATCACCCTTTATTGAGAAGCGTTTTCTTTCTTTCCTGTCTAACTTCTAGTCATGTCACCTGCGTTAAAAAAAAGAGAAAGAAAAAAAGAAAGAAGAGAGAGAGAGAGAGAGGGAGGGAGGGAGGGAGGGAGAAAAGCAACGCAAAACAAAAAGCTGAATCATCACATCATCTCTTGCCCACTTCATACTTTAATTGCTATGCTTTAAAACAGCATTTCGCAACCTTGCAACTTGAAGATGTGAGGACTTCAATTCCCAGAATGCTGGGGAATTCTGGGGGTTGAAGTCCACACATCTTTCAGCTGTCAAGGTTGAGAAACCCTGCTTTAAAAGAAAGAGAGGAAAAAGGGAAAGCAAATCAAAACAACAATAAACAATAAAATCATCTATCCATCATCTCTTGCCCATTTCAATGATTTAATTGCTATGCTTTTCTCGTTCTTGCCTCCCAAATTGCTCTCTTACATCTCTGTCTATGTCTATTTCTTGGATGTCCAATCTAAGTATTCTCATCTAATTTATTGAGTTGTTGTATAACTATAGGGGGGAGGGGCAAATGAATTCCATGTATTAAGGTGCATGTTACCTGTGATAAATAAATAAAAAATTTCTCAAGGGTGGATC
Source organism: Natrix helvetica (assembly GCF_964273705.1). Classification (NCBI taxonomy): domain Eukaryota; kingdom Metazoa; phylum Chordata; class Lepidosauria; order Squamata; family Natricidae; genus Natrix; species Natrix helvetica. Next base: position 81,918,010 of record NC_138553.1, on the reverse strand, counting down.
AATACAATCAGGTTATTGATCCTGCCAGTAACTACTTAAACCTCTGAATAGAAATAATCCTTGGGTCCATTTTTGGATAAAGGTATAGTTTACTAGAGATCAAGTGTGTTGCAGGAATGCAAAGCCAGAACTGAGAATTGCATGCCAAAATCCCTAACTTTTACTCTTCCCTCCTTTAATTGTTTCTCATTGCCCACCCCATTGTTGTGGTCTGCAAGCGGCCTGCGGAGCTAGCAGCAGAGTTGAAGAGTGAGGAGGTTGGGGAGGAACATGGGCCATTCCTGGAGTATAAGGAAGGCTTGGACAAGGTCTCTGCGTCGGAGACAGAGAGGGGACCAGGGCTATCTGGGAGTTATGTACTGCCTCTGGAACCTCCAGAGTGGGACATCAGCGAGGCAGAGAAACGGGGGGACCCTGTTCCCAGTGCACTCATGCACAGAGCTGCCAGAAAGCAAGAACAGTTAAGACAAAAGGGGTGACTCGGGAGTAAGGCTTGGAGATGATTGGCCCCTCCCATAAGATATAAAGTAGGAGCAAAGACACCTGAGCCTTTGCAGGAAGCAACTTTGTTCGTTCTGTTTGGTTTAAACTCTGAAGCTCTGTTTTGACTCTGTGCTCCATTTGGCCGTGCAAAGCTCATTGGCAATGAGGTCTTTGGCAGCGTTTCAAGGGAGATAAAGGTGGGTGTTTATCAACCTTATCCCGAAAGACTTTGGCAGACTTCTGTCAGACTCTTTGCAAACTATTTGTGGCTCACTACCAGCTGTGAATGAACTTAATTCACAGCCATTGAAATAAAAGGAGAATTTTGGGGACTAAGCATGTGCTTTTTACTGTCTCAGGAAGCCTAGGTCAGAACAATCACCAATCAGGTTCAGACAAGATGTTTTCATCACAGTCAGTCCAAGCAGAGTTTGGTATGCGGCCCCTTGCTCCTTCTAGCTGGGTGACCTTGAGGTAGCATCTCAAGGAGATGTAGCCCTTACTTTCATTTCTCCAAGCATACCCCCTTCATTCACTTCCCCACAGTTCATGGCAGTCTGAAATTGTGGCAAAGCATAAGCAAACATAAGGTGGCAGTTCTAGTTTATTGACTCTGTGATCTCAAATATTATGCAAATATGGGTAGGGTTTTGGGTAAGTTGCTCCTTAGTTTAAACCTGCATCTCCATCGTAATATTATGAAAATTTGGAAGGCATGAACATAGAATTACCCTAAATCTTATATAGTAAAGTACCAAAAGCGAGATTTTCATGCTGGGATTTTAAGTTACTCTGAGCTTTGTGATCAGTAAGGTTTTTAATCTGCTGTTTCATTGTCGTGGGATACAATTGATTTTCCACAACACTGACACACTTTCATGTTAATAAAAGCTTTTTTAAAAAAAACGAGAATAACAAGTATTTACAAGAGTGATAATACGCTCGTAATGTGTGTTTCCTCAGCAAAAACACTCATTTTCACTGGGTTATGCGGCTTAATACTTAATGCTTAATACAAGAAACAAACAGATATTGCAAATTTGCTACTTGTCAGAGAAAAAGAAAAGGATTTTTTTTTTTGATACAAAATATATGCATCTAAAGGGAGAGATATGAACGACAGAAGTTTCCTTAGTAAGAAAATTTGACGTTTGCCCCTTTTCCAAAGTTATGTTCTATGACTAAAACACACCATCACCGCTGGCATGGCAGAATTTATTCCAGCAATTTTCCTTTGCATTAATGCAAGGAATATAAATTCAAATGAATATATAGGTGTTGTTCCCCCCAGCTGCCAGCAGAGCTGGTGCAGACTCGGACGATGAGGAAGTTGGGGAGGAACTTGGGCCAGTCCTGGAGTCTGAGAAAGGCTCTGATGAGGGCTCTGTGTCGGAGGCAGAGATAGAACCAGGGCCGTCTGACATTCCCTAGCTACCTTCGGAGTTGTAGATAAGTGGGGAAGAGGAACAGCTGGGGCCTGTTCCAGATGGGCGTGTGTGCAGATCTGTCAGGAGAGGTGAGCAACTGAGGACAAGGAGCCAACTCAGGAAGAAAGGCACATGTGGACACTGAATGACTCCTCCGCGGCTGGGGAATAAATAGAAGGAAAAGAGAGTGGTGGTCTTAGGAGACAACAGTTCGGCTTTCTGAAGATTTGGCTCATCATGTTTCGTGCCTCGGAGACTGCTTCCCAGAATTTAATGTACAGCATTGCAGCTGGAAACCTGGCAATTATTCCCCACTGGATGGTGGGGAATGGAGGGATTTATATTCCTTGCAGACAGCTGCTCATTTGCATTCTCATAGAGAGTTGTTGAGGCCATTTAGAGGTTTATCTGTGTCACCTGACTGGTGCATCCTTTTAGAATTTAAGAGGGTCATTGAAGCACTTGGAGGTTTATCTGTGTTGTCGAGGTCACCTGAGGAAGTGCTCCTGGTTCCTGTAGTCTGCAATTCCATTCCCCAACTATCCTGTCAGAGCTGAAGAAGCTTCTGGGATGAGAAGCGAAACCTCTTCAAAATAAAAAAACAAGAAAGTCCAGTTGCTTCCTGAAAAAAGCACCTTTGGGAAAACTATGACCTGGAGGACTTGAGAATCTCTACAGACTTTTGGCTCATCTCATTGCCCTTTTTTGGGGGGTAAAATGTGATCTATGACATCCATCAAAGCTGGCTAAGAAAGGAGATGGGTGCGTGGACTCAAACGCCCCACAACGACACTCACACACATTTGCATATACAGATTCATTGTGCATCATCAAGAAAACACAGTGGCTGATAGAAAAAAAACCCTCATACTTAATAGAGCAGGGAAGATAGCGAAAGGAAAAAAAAAATTGCCCACGAGCCTTAAAAAATGCTTATGTTTTCTTAAACGCTGCAAGTTTTTAGGGCTTTATCAGCTGAAAAGAAATACCATAATTTTCAGAATATAAGATGCACCTTCCTCCCCCCAAAAGAGCGTGGAAATGTTGGTGTGTCTTATACACCAAATACCGCCATTTTTGGCCTCCCGAAGCCGCACCCCCACATCCCATTTTTGTGAAAAACGGGCTGTTTTTTTGCAAAAACAGAGGCGTTTTCACCTTCTCCCAGTCCCAAGCAGCACTCCGCAGGCTTCAACAGGGCTGGAGGAAGGCAATGATGCCCTGTTTTTGTGAATAACGGCCCATTTTCTGCAAAAATAGGGGTGTTTTTGCCTTTCTCCAGCCCTGATGAAGCCTGCAGAGTGCTCCTGGGTTCCGGGGAGGACAAAAACTTTTTTCCTTACTTACCTCTTCGAAATCTTGGTGCATCTTATACACCGGAGCATCAGTGGTGGCTTCTGGATCTCGTTCCAACTGGTACGGTAGATACAGCATGCACATGTATCTTAGTGCCTCCGCGAGCCTCCGCGATGTTCCAGCTGCTCAGCGGAGCAGAGCGCAGGCGCTGTACATGCCGTACATGTGCGAGAAAGCGCCGGACTTAAAAGACCAGTAAGGAGCTCGGGCAGGCGGGTGGACCTTCCAGAGCACCATACCGGAATGGTATCCGGTGCTCCGGGCAGGCTCCCGTACGTCCATACCAGGGCGTACCACCTGCAACCCACTTCTGCGGTGCATCTTATAGTCTGAAAAATATGGTAGTCCTCATCGTATCTTGCTGCTTGTCACAGAGCAAACGCTTCCAGAAAGACCACATATTGTTCATAGCTTCGTCCTGAGGTTACCAAGCCATATTTGCTGTTAACCGAAGCTGAGGCTATCACTCTGGGCTGGTTCTCACATCCTTCACGAAACAAATAGCTAAGAGGATGAAAAACCCGAAATGAAGGGATCAATGCCCTTGCATTTTTATCAGATTGTGTAGGCTTGTTGCAAACATCTATTTGTTAAGTCCAAACATTTCTCCTTTTCTTTTTCCAAATATTCTTTTTTTTATTTTCCAGTAATAAACATACGTCATTTGTGGATATTGCATTGACTGGGTCAAATCTTTTTGCATTGACTGGGTCAAATCTTTTTTTAGACAACATTAACCATAACAATACAAATAGTGAAATTCTTACCTTCCAACTTCAACAATATTTATCTCATTTCGTATTCCTTTTACATTTCTCCATGAATTCATTTAAACATAAATACCATTTCTTTGGGCCCTATGTTTGTTATCCCTTCCTAGGTATTGTCCTTTAATATTATGAAAATCACTCGTTATTCCACCAATGTTCCGAATGAGTGAGATTACTAACAACACCAATGATTAACAACGTTCAATCCACAATATATTTTAACACACTATTAATATTAATAATACGGTTACATTACCTAATCTTAGATTGCCATCTACTAATCTGCACTTATTGGGATTACTTTCCCATTTGATTAATATATTTTCTCATTATCCATCATTTCTTAATCTTTTTAGGATTCCAACATTTATTGATTTTTTTGGTCAACCGTTTAAGCTCTCTCTCTTGAGCTCTTATATCTCTTTTAATTTATTTTTTGTATCTCCTAATCTCTCCCTCCTGAGTGCCCTTTTTTGTTGCGTCATTTGAACAGCCATCTCCAAGGCTTCCTTTTGTTGCTGTTTTTAGCGAGGTTTTTCTCTTTTCTCTCTCTCCTGTTATTTGCGCACAATGGAACAGGCTCCAGCTGTTCTTCTGCCTCACTGATGTCTGACTCCGAAGGCAGCTGATAACTGGCACACGGCCCTGGCCCCATCTCTGCCTCTGACACAGCGCCCTCATCGGAGCCTTCCCCAGACTCCAGGACTGGCCCATGTTACTCCCCAGCCTCCTCACTGTCCAAATTTGCTGCCAGCTCCAATGGCGGGCCACAAAGGTTTGGGACCCACCATATATTAGCTTGCTGGAATTCTCTTTCTCCAAGTGATAGAATGAGTCCATGTCCCCTTTGTCATATAGACAGTTCTTTTGATCTGTCTGTACAAGAAGGGAACAAGTTTCTCGGGTGGAGTTCCTCCCTTGATCTTTTTTCCTTGTGAACTTTTCATGAGGCTTTGGGCCCCCAGGAGCCTCAAAAGTTTGATTGATAGCAATATTTTTTTTTCAAGTTTCCCATCCCTTCTCCAGAAAGTATAAATAATGAATGCCTTGAATTCTGAAATCTCTGCCTGGGCTGATTTTTTTTTTAATTACAGCGTGCTAAGCAGTACCATTTGAGGCAAGACCACTCCTTGGCAAGTGCTTTCAATGGGGCTGTCATTGAGTTCAGCTTCTAAGTAAGAGAAAACACTGGGAATCCATTTATTTTGTTCACTGAAACATCCCCCAGGGTTTAATTAAAGAGTGGTAATTAGCTGCAGTATAACATTTGTGTGCTGTGTCATCTGTGCCTTGAATTTTGATCACTGAAGTATGCTTTTCGCCTGGAGATTTCAATCTCTCTCTCCCTTCCTCCCTCTCTCTCTCTCTCTTTTTCCCGTTCTTAGTCAGATTAACCAATTTATCCACAAGGATGGAGTTTTGGTTTTGTGTTGTTGCTTTAGGGAGCTCAAGGCAAAGTTTCAAAGGAAACTGAAGAAAGGGGGGGGGCTGTTTGGTCATATGGGAAGGAGAGAAAAAATGGACTGCCGAATTTCCGATGGAATGGACAGCTGAATGTTGTAATGCAAATCATGTTTGCATTCTTCTGGTTATAATTGACACTTTGCCTTCAGGTTTTTGCCATTTTTCATAGAAAGAATGGAATGGAATGGAATGGAACGGAACGGAACAGAATGTAGGCTGAGGTGAGGTAGAATGGAATGGAATAGAGAATAGAGAATAAAGAATAAAGTGCCGTGTTTCAGGGTCTTATTTTCTTTTGACCCCCGAAATAAGCACTCGGCCTTATTTGGGGGGGAGATCTTATTATTTTTGAGGTGCAGGAGGCGGCGAGCGTGGTCACCTCATAGCTGCTGCTGCATTGCAATATTTTGGGGGAGGGCTTATTTTCAGGGGAGGGCTTATTTTAGTGCATGCACTCAAAAGCCAGATTGGCCTTATTATTTGGGGAGGTCTTATTTTTGGGGAAAGAGTAGGGTAGGGTAGGGTAGGGTAGGGTAGGGTAGGGTAGGGTAGGGTAGAGTAGAGTAGAGTAGAGTGGAGTAGAGTAGAGTAGAGAATGGTTTGCCGGCTCTGCAAACATTTCAAAAATATGTTGTGATGTTCGTTTCTTGCCTACCCATCCAGTAAAATGTTAAGTACTGTCATGACTCATGATGTGGCCAGATATGTTCCTCTATTTGTTAACATTATGTATGAATCATCTCTAATTATCTTCTTGGATAAAACATAGAGAAGCAACGTTCTAACATCTAATATATCTTCCATGAGAGTCAAATTCCATTAACCTTCCCTTCTTAAGGTCACTGTCTGGAGTTTTTAACACAGAGCAAAGATATTGGCATCAGGTATGCCTCCAATGCAAGATATGCAATCTCTTGACTGTACATCATCTTCTTTTAATGATCCCATAATCCCTTAAGGGGTGGAGTCTGGGCAACGGAATGGAGCTCAGTGTTTACTGGCCAGATGCCCTTCCTATCGCCAATGCAGAGTTTTGTTCGGCAGATATATTCTCATTGTGCCCAGAGAGAGAAATATTTGCCTCGACCTAGGATCGAACTCACTGCCTCCCAATTGTGAGGAGAGAGCTCTACCTCTAGGCCACCACACCACTCACTCTCTTGACTTTACAAATAGTATTTATTCTTACCTGAGCAGATCCAGATGATTTTGTGGAGGATGTTCAGCTCCATCATCACACACACACACACACACACACTTCTATTCTATATATATATATTCCATTATATTTTATGGCTGCAAAAGTTTCCTGAAATATCTTCGGTAACTTGCTGGACACGTTCCCAGCAGGTTGGCTTGCTGACCTAGTTCTTTGGGGGAAAAAAAGAGAAGTTTCTTGGAGAAGAAACTATGAAATTCTGCAGGAACTGCCAAGAGGTCGAAAATAATGCAAGATCACCATTAACTTCCATCCCCAAACATGATGGCCTAGGTGGAGTAGAGAAGGCTCCCTATTTCCACTTTTATACACAGAGAATAATATTTCTCGTTCATCTCAGACAACAAAATTCAATGGACCAATCCTGTCTCTGATCAAATATTTGTTGTGGCCCGCAGATTCTGGAGAAGGTTGAAGATGGAATATCTTTCAGGGCACAAGGATGCCTCCAGGGAATCCCAAATATTTCCTGGAACGCCTTCAAATGGCTTGGCTCTTCTTTCTGATGCCTCTGCAATTCGTTGTTGTTTTTTTAAAATATTATTTTCTCTTTTTTTAAACACTGCATTTTTCTAAGTCCAGCAGAATATTGTTGTGGCCCGACAGTGGCCAGTGGAGCTGGTGGCAGATTCGGACAGTGAGGAGTTTGGGGAGGAACCTGGGCCAGTCCTGGAGTCTGGGGAAGGCTCTGAGGAGGGCTCTGTGTCGGAGGCAGAGAGGGGAACAGAGCTGTATGTCAGTTATCAGCTGCCTTCGGAGTCGGAGATCAGTGGGGCAGAAGAACAGCTGGAGCCTATTCCCAGGGGTCGACGTAGGAGTGAAGCCCCTCCCAGAGGAAATAAAAGAGGAGCGAAAGGGGAGAGGAGTTTGAAGGAGACAATTAGTTCATTCCTGCATTCTTGCCAAGTATTTCAGCATCTGAAAGATATTGGCCTGGCCACTCTCCAAGCCTGAGAAAGACCAGTCATTGTGAACTATCTTGAAAGACTGTGGGAGAGGAAAGACTTTGCTGGAGAGGAATTCACTGTCAGTTAAACAAAAGGGGTTTATCGGGACGAAGACTCGGCTTCGTGATTCTGGAGAATCACTTATTTTCTGACATATACATTTTTCAAGTCTTTTAACATAGAGCACACATGAGCCATTCTCTTCAAAACCTTCCTCAAATTTAAACAATTCATTCATTAGAGTTCACGGCATCCTAGATATCAACTGTTGGCTGAGTTATGAGGTGACTATGGCAGCCATAATCTCGGCCAAATTTCCCCTCCAGATATTTGAATGTTTTCTGTGCCGCTTACCTTGTGGCAAACTTGAATTCAGTTCCATAAAAGAGAGAACTTGGAGTGGAACAAGTAACCCTACTGTTTCCTCTGAAATTTTAAAGCAAGGTTTCAGGTCCCTACTTGGAAATCTTGAGATGCACCCTTCTCAGGCTGAAACATGATGAAGGTGTGTTAGTTCTCTTCGTAGACATACGACTGCAAGTATCTGAGTCCCTTCTGGTATTACATTTACTTTATTAAGCTTATATCCTACACCAGTGGTGAAATTCCTTTTTTTTTTTTACTACCGGTTCTGTGGGCGTGGCTTGGTGGGCATGGCAGAACAAGGATACTGCAAAATCTCCATTTCCACCACACTCAGAGGCCGCTTCTCCAAACTACTCAAAATTTCTGCTACTCCAGAACCTGTCAGAACCTGCTGAATTTCACCCCTGTCCTATACCCATGCTGCGAACCTTGTTCTGTTTTATCCTGTTCTGTTCTATTCTTCTTCTTGTTGTTGTTCTGTTCTGTTCTGTTTTACTCTATTCTTGTTCTGTACCGTTCCGCTCCATTCCATTCCATTCCATTCCATTCTATTCTATTCTATTATTATTCTATTCTATTCTATTCTGCTCTGTTCTGTTCTATTCTATTATTATTCTATTCTATTCTGCATTCTATTCTACTCTATTATTATTCTATTCTATTCTGCATTCTATTCTATTATCATTCTATTATATTCTGTTCTGTTCTATTCTATTCGTTGAGTCACCAAATTAGGTTTTGACTCATATAGGCCAAAACTAAAAACTAGCAACATTAGAATGTTATTAAGTGTTTAGACAGCAGCCTAAATATTATAAATTTGACCTGGGAATAATTCTTTCTAGGAATATATATTTAAAATTATTAATATTTGAACTTGGAGGGGAGGAGGGGGGAAACGGTTATATTTTGCTGTTGTTTATTTTTACTGTGGATGTTTCATTGTCTGCAGAATTGTTTCCCTGTTGTTTGACAGGGTGAAGGCCAGTTCCTGCCTGCATCCTGTTTAGCAGAATGCTAAAACAGTCAGCCTAAGCCAGATTTATAAACCTAAGAAGCAAGAGCACAAGCTGCCAGAGTGATTATCCATGCAAGAGAGCGCCCTACAACAGAAAAGAGAGCATCATGGGATTCTCGTAAATTAAGGGAGCCCTATTTTCATTGCAATTGTTTTAGCAGCAGAATTCCTTAAAATTCCCAGATCTTGTGTATACCTGGGCCAGGCAATCTGCATTTTCCTCTCATTCTCTGGAAATCGAAGTTGTCTCAGTTTGACTTTGTAAAGGAGATGGGAGCGATCCTATACATTGTTCATTTTACATCATATTTCCAATTTCAGCCATATTATTTCCTTTCCATATTTTCCATCTTAAGTTTAATTTCTTCTTAATGCATAAACAATGTCATTATTTGCCCCTTCAAAGTTAAACCAAATTTGTCATTTCATTTCCATCTGTTATTCTATTTTGTTATAGATAGCATATATCCTCAAGTTCAATTTTTATACAACAAACATATTTTCATAGTATAAGGCGCACTGGAGTATAAGACGTACCAAGGTTTTGAAGAGGCAATTTTTTTTAAAAAAAGTAGGTAGATAGATAGAGGGAGGGGGCGGTGCTTATCTTCGTTTCAAAGCCAAAGAGCCAGCAGTGTCCGAAGATGTCTCCCTGGTCATGTGGCCGGCATGACTCAATACCAAAGGCGCACAGAACGCTGTTCCCTTCCCACCAAAGGTGTTTCCTATTTTTCTACTTGCATTTTTGACGTGCTTTCGAACTGCTAGGTTGGCAGAAGCTGGGACAAGTAACGGGAGCTCACTCCGTTATGTGGCGCTAGGGATTCAAACCACCAAAGTGCCAACCTTCTGATCGACAAGCTCAGGGTTTAATATGTTACACATGGTTAAAATAGTCTCAATTCCTGCTCTTCCTTCTTGCATTTGTTTTTAACCAATCGGTCTTAAAGAACCCACTTGGAGCTTTTTAAAGTAGTAAAATTCCCTTGAAATGTGTTTCAACCAATCATCAAGAACGGATCATAAAGAGATTTACACAATGCTACACCTTTCAAAAACAACCTACTTAATCGCATTTTTTTTCTAGACTGTTTGGAATAGCATCAAATTAATGCCAGTTATCAGGCCTAATAGCAGGTCACTATCAGAGTGACTTGTTTTGCTTGGATCTTTCTAAAGAAACAGAATAATCACTCAATGGTGTTTGGTGGTTAATTGCATTATTGGTTTACTGCTCACATCTCACCAGATTTATAGACAGGTATAATACATTAAATTAATTCAGCCCATCTCGCTACATGCCAGATTTTCTATCGCAAGGACTGAAAAACCCGTAACTTTCTGGCTGGGTGATCCATGTGTGGGAAACTGCATTGGCAGGAAAATTAATCTAACAAGAGCATTAAAGAATCCTATCATTAAGGATTTATGCATTTACTCCATTTCAAATGCACGAAGCCTTCCCTAATCTATTTCTTTCATGTATGGAAATTGCTGTGACAGATGAAGAACCACCTACACAATTTAAGTTAGAGGAGAATATCAGTGAATCAAAATACAGTCTAGAAAAAACCCCAGTTCTGATCACGCACCAGTAAAATAAAATTAAAAAGTACTCCAATATCTCAGGGGCTGCCACAAAGAAGAGAGAGTCAAGCTATTCTCCAAAGCACCTGAGGGTAGAACAAGAAGCAATGGGTGGAAACTCATCAAGGAAAGAAGAAACCTAGAACTAAGGAGAAATTTCCTGATAGTGAGAACAATTAATCAGTGGAACAACTTGCCTCCAGAAGTTGTGAATGCTCCAACACTGGAAGTTTTTAAGTTTATCTTAGTTTAGCTTAGCTTAAGGTTTAAGGTTTATTGCATTTATAGACCGCCCCCTCTCCCCGTAGGGACTCGGGGCGGTGTACAGACCATTCATGTTCAAGACAACAAAACATAACATAAGACATCAAACAAAACAACGCACACATACCGTCTGTGTATAAAACCCAAAACCAATTTAAATAATTAAAACAATTTTAAAACCCGTTTAAAACCCCAATTTAAAATTTAAAAAGCCATCCAGGAAGGTTAGAATAGATGTTCCCTGTAAATACAATTACAATTACAATTAGGCCAGGCCGGCTAGTCGAAACAGGTGGGTCTTGAGTTTCTTGCGGAAGGAGCGGAGATCCGAGGTGGTTCTAATATTGGGGGGGAGGTCGTTCCAGAGGGTTGGGCCCATCACAGAGAAGGCCCTATTCCTGGGCACCGCCCGCCCGCATTGTTTAGCGGAAGGTACCCGGAAGAGACCCTCTCTGTGAGAGCGGATTGGTCGCAGGGATGTATGGGGTAGAATGCGATCCCGCAGGTAACTAGGTCCCGAGCCATGGAGCGCTTTGAAGATGACAATCAACACCTTGAAACGCACACGAAAGGCCACAGGCAGCCAGTGCAGCTCATGCAGGAAAGGTGTTACATGGGAGTACCTAGTACTCCCCATAATAACCCGCGCGGCTGCATTCTGAACCAGCTGGAGCCTTCGGGTGCATCTCAAGGGAAGCCCCATGTAGAGAGCGTTACAGTAATCAAGACGGGAAGTCACTAGGGCATGAGTGACTGTGCAAAGGGCGTCCCGCTCTAGTAAGGGGCGCAATTGGCACACCAGGCGAACCTAGTGGAACGCCCCCCTAGCCACGGCCGTCACATGATCATCTAGCGACAGCCGGGAATCTAGGAGGACGCCCAAATTGCGTGCCCTATCCACCGGGGGAAGTTGTTTCCCCCCGATGGCCAGAGATGGAACACATTGGCTAAAGCGGGGCGCCGGTAGCCACAGCCACTCCGTCTTGGAAGGGTTGAGCTTGAGTCTGTTGTCACCCATCCAGACCCACACGGCTTCCAGACACCGGGACATCACCTCGACGGCTTCGTTGGGGTGGTTCGGGGTAGAGATGTACAACTGAGTGTCATCTGCATACAGATGGCACTCAACCCCGAATCTTCTAATGATCTCGCCCAGCGGTTTCATGTATGTGTTGAACAGGAGAGGGGAGAGGACCGACGTAAGCGGCCTCAGGGTCGGCCTCTGCTCCCCCGCCAACACACATTGCATCTGACCGGAGAGGAAGGAGGAGAACCACCGCAAAACGGTGCCCCTCACCCCCATCCCCTCCAGTTGACGCAATAGGATACCATGGTCGATGGTATCGAAAGCCGCTGAGAGATCTAACAGGACTAGGATGGAGGAACAACCCCCATCCTTAGCTTAGCTTAGCTTAGTTTAGCTTAGTTTAGCTTAGCTTAGTTTAGTTTAGTTTAGTTTATCTTATTTTATCTTATTTTATCTTAGCTTAGCTTAGTTTAGCTTAGTTTACTTCAGTTTAGCTCAGCTCAGCTTAGCTTACTTTAGTTTATTGTCATTGCACCTTGTACAACGAAATTAAATGTGACCTTCAGTGTGCAATGACAGTTCAGGTTGTGGTTGTTAAGGAATCATGTGTAGTCATTAAGCACAACATCAGGTGGTGCCTGGATCTCTCATTGACTTGACTTATTGAAAGCAGGCAGTGAAGATTGCAAGGGGTGAGGATGTGACTGTGGGAAGCTGTGACCATTGGAATTGTGTGCCAGTTGCCAAGGGCCCCAATCACGATCCTGTGACTGTGGGGACACTGCGACAGCCACAACTTCAAGGACCGGCCATAAGTCTTCTCGTTGAGCACTGTTGTAACTTCAAATGGTTGCTGAACAAGAAGTCACTAAGTGAGGACTACCTGTATGGTCAAAAGCCTGTCTTTCATGGTTGACAAAGCATAAGGATACCCCTGATGACAACAATAGGACCAGATGGTGTCAAGTTAGGTTATCTGCGTAAAAATTCCTGACATGCATAAGATACAATTGATTAAGTTACTATGAGATTAGAGATAGTATAAAAAGGAAACTCGCCATTAAGCCTCTGCAATTATCTGCAGTGGACTAGTTATTTTTTTCTTTCTTTCCCTCTTCTATGTATTGCTTGGATACATCTGTTCAACAAATTACAAGCATTGATGTAGGAAAAGTGTGAGTTATCCAAATGAACGCTCTGCCGTGGTGAGCTATGTTTTGTAATCTTTAGATGTGACTCTTGCCTGTCTGTGCAGTAGAATTGTGTTTTAGCAAAAAGAGTCATTTTTCAAAAAAGAAAAAACCTCCGTTAATGATTTAGAGAGACATCTGCCTCTGGGAAAGTTTGAGCAGACTTCAAATACCCTTATTACGTATGTCTGGCTTAAGCAAATGACTTGAATAAAATAGAGATGGGTAGGGTTTGTTCTGGGAGAAGTTTCATAGCCATTCATCTGGAAGAAGAGGGATGGAACACAATTGCAGGGAATTTCTTTAGATTGTCTAAATGTGCAAATTGAGGGTGTGGAAACCATCAGAGGGGCAGTGTGGAGACTGCGGTCACAGCAGTCAAGATAGTGGCATCAAAGTTCTCTTTGTCTTACACCTAAAAGCCAAGAGGAATTCAATCACAGAGTTATAATGACTGTCTTGATTTTTTGGGAGGTTTTTTTGGACCATACCCTGCAGAAAACCGTGAGACAGTTTCATTTTAGCAATAGCAATAGCGCTTAGATTTATATACCGCTTCACAGTGCTTTTACAGCCCTCTCTAAGCGGTTTACAGAGTCAGCCTCTTGCCCCCAACAATCTGGATCCTCATTTTACCCACCTCGGAAGGATGGAAGGCGGAATCAACCTTGAGATGGTCGGGATTGAACTTCTAGCAGTGGGCAGAATCAGCCTGCAATACTGCATTCTAACCACTGCACCACCAGGAAGGGAGGGAGGGAGGACTAGCAATAGCACTTATACTTATATACCGCTTCACAGTGCTTCACAGCCCTCTCTAAGTGGTTTACAGAGTCAGCCTATTGCCCTTCAAAATCTGGGTCTTCACTTTACTGACCTTGGAAGGATGGAAGGCTGAATCAACCTTTAGCCAGTCAGGATCGAACTCCTGGCAGTAGACAGAGTCAGCCTGCAATATTGCATTCTAACCATTGCATCGCCAGGAAGGAGAATGAGAAAGGGAAGAAGGAAGGGAAGGAGGGAGGAATAGTAATAGCACATAGACTTATCCTTTCCTCTTTTATTCTTTATCTTAGATGGTGACTTTGTTTCTGGTTGTTTTTCTTTAAAGACAATTGGGGGGGGGAAAACCCCATCCAAATACATGTTACTTTATTTGCTAACGTCCAACAATGCTGTGTAGAATATGTATGATTAACATACTGCATTTTACATTATAAACTAATTTAAAAAAGAAAAGGAAAAGGAAAGAAACTCTGGGGACCTTTGACCTAGAAACACTTCAGCGCAAAGGTCTGGATGGAAAACGCTTGCTTAATTATTTTGTTTGAAACATATGAACACATTGCGCTGAGGCATGAGATTAAAAGTTCCCATTAAACCTTGTAAACCATCTGTGCTAATAAAATGATTATATACTAGGGATATTATGGAAAGGTTCCCTCTGCGTTTCACTTGGAGGCCAGGAGAGAGAAATTACAAATATTCACATCCGATAAAGTTCGTTAGGCTGCAATGAGTAAAGATTTGTAAAAAGTTTAACCAGGGGTGGGCTTCAAATATTTCAGCAAGGGGTTTTCTGCCTGGTTGCTGGGTGGGCGTGGCCATGGGGGCGTGGCCTAGTTGGCCTCTTGCACCACAGCAAGGGGGTGTTTTTACCTCCCCCAGGCTCTGGAGGCTCTTAAAAATATATTTTTAATTTTTAAAAAAAAAACCCAAAGCAAAACAGAAGTTCAGTTTACGGAGGAAAAATCAATTCACCCAGGAAAGGATTTTGTGTCATTCTGAAAAGTGAGTTAAAAGTTCTGGGAAATACAGAATGTCTGAAGCGAATGACTTACCAGCTTATAATTTTATAACAGGATGCAGTTAAAAGGCTATTGTGGTATTTTTTATATACAGGTAAGAAAAACTTTGCATTGGCCATGAGATATTCTCATATCAAAGAGGCAGAATTAACAACAACAAAAAAGTGTGATTCTCTTGTATGAGACTTCCTGTTCATAATTTTGCTCGCCATTATTCTACAGTAAATGGAACTAGTTTTCCCAAATAGTTTTACTCTGGATTCCAAAGAACTTTGGATCACATTGCTAACTTCAAATAAACAGCGGAAAAGGCAAGAGAATTTCAAGCAATTGTTGCTGTATTGATTGTACAAAGGTGTTTGATAGCGTAGACCACAACAGATTGCAAGCAGTCCTTAAAACAGAAGAGAAATTGGCACTTTGTTAGACACTTTGAAGGATGACTAGAAAAAATGCTTGGAACCCAATAAGGAGGAAATAAATAGTTAACAATTGAGAAAGGAGTGTACACATTCTCTCTTTCTCTCTCTCTTTCTCTCTCTCTTTCTCTCTCTCTCTTTCTCTCTCTCTTTCTTTCTTTCTTTCTTTCATCTCTCCCCCTCTGTTTCTCTCTGTCTCTCTCTCTGTCTCTCTCTGTCTTTCTATCTCTCTGTCTCTCTCTGTCTCTCTCTGTGTGTGTCTGTCTCTCTCTTTCTGTCCATCTCTCTTTCTCTGTTTCGCTCTTTGTCTCTGTCTTGCTCTCTCTAACTCTCGCTCTCTCTCTGTGTGTATGTGTGTGTCTGTCTGTCTGTCTGCCTGTCTGCCTGTCCCCCTCTCTCTCTTTCTCTCTCCCTCTGTTTCTCTGTCTCTATCTCTCTGTCTCTGTCTGTCTGTCTGTCTGTCTGTCTGTCTGTCTGTCTCTCTTTCTGTCTGTCTCTCTCTCTCTTTCTGTCTCTGTCTCGCTGTCTAACTCTCGCTGTCTCTCTCTCTGTGTGTGTGTGTGTCTATGTATCTCTCTCTGTTTCTCTCTCTGTCTCTGTCTCTCTGTCTCTAATTCTCTGTCTCTCTGTATGTGTGTGTCTCTGTCTCTCTCTCTCTCTCTCTCTTTCTCTCTTTCTCCATCTGTCTATCCATCCATCTTAACATATATAGAGACTACTGAATGAGAAATACTAGACTAGAAGAAACTGAAGTTAAAATTGTTGGGAGCAACATCGAATGCTCAGTAGATACGTTGCTCCTGCTTCCTTGATGATGAGAAGGGAAGAGTTAAGGATCTCTAGCTGGATTTGAAAAGGAGAATAAGACAGTTGATTTTCTTCTGCTTTTCTAACCAAGATTATGTCAACAGGCTATGCTGATCCAGTGCAAACAGGCAGATAAGAAGCTGAAATAGTAAGAGATGTTTATTTTTTTTCTTGGCTCAAAAATTCACAGCCGTGAAATGAAGAGATTTATTTTGCCCCAAGTTGCAACTCCAGACAAAATATTAAAACTTAGAGCCCTTACACCGGCAACAAACACATGTTGGGAAAAAATACTCAAGAAAAAAATTGTAGTGCCTTTAAATGTGTTTGGGGGGGGGGATGACGCTGGAATACCTTGGGTTGCAAGAAAAATGAAGCGAAACCAGATTGCTCCCTGGAAGCTAAAATAAATAAAGATAAAGCTTAGATATTTGGGACACGAAGGCTAGAGTCGTCTGCTTGGAGATGCAATTGAAAAAGAGCCTTACAGAAGGCCAGATGAGGAGATAGTAAGCAAGTGATTCTAAGTAAGGTTACGAGAAACTCAACAAAAGTCTATCGACACTCTTGTAAATCCTGTAGGAAAAAAGATTTCTATCAAATAACAAGAGAGGGGAGGGATTGAAAGCCAGACAAAATACAGAACTGCTTATCATTTGTTGCTACCTATAATACAGGTAAATAAATAAAGTAAATAATAAGGCAAGTAAATACATTCGTAAATAATAAGGACTTGAAACCTACC
Source organism: Natrix helvetica (assembly GCF_964273705.1). Taxonomy (NCBI): domain Eukaryota; kingdom Metazoa; phylum Chordata; class Lepidosauria; order Squamata; family Natricidae; genus Natrix; species Natrix helvetica. Next base: position 81,901,113 of record NC_138553.1, on the reverse strand, counting down.
GTGTTTCCCCAAAAATTACACATGGTCTTTCTTTTGACTCCCAAAATAAGTGCTTGTCTTATATACGGGGAGGTCTTATTATTTTTCAGGTGCAGGACACGGTGAGTGTGGTAATATTTTCAGGGAGGGCTTATTTTCAGGGGAGGGCTTATTTTAGTGCATGCGCTCAAAAGCCCGATTAGGCTTCTTATCCAGGGATGTCTTATTTTCAGGGAAACAGGGTAGAACTACACTGCCTACAATCTGACCTAAGTGTAGTACACAAAATTGTATGCTTCAACGTCCTACCTGTCAATGACTATTTCATCTTCAACCTCAAGGACACAGGGGCAAACAACAGATATAAACTCAAGGTCAACCACTCCAAACTCAACTACAGAAAATACGACTTCAGCAACAGAGCCTGGAATGTTCTACCTGGCTCCATTATTACATCCTCAAACCCCCCATAACTTTAATCCTTAGACTCTCTACTGTTGACCTCACCTCATTCCTAAGAGGTCCGATTTAAGTGCGCGCTGCAATGTCACAATGTGAATTCAAACCCTTACGTATTTTGCAATGCAACTATGAAAGGGCAGAGCTCGTCTTGACCTCAAGATAGGCAGTTCATCAATAGGATAGCCTCACAGAGCCCCCAAAACATCTGCGGGCACAAGGCTTTAAAAGCAATCAACATTCTAGGTTAAATTTGAGAGATGTAATTAGTTTATGCTTCGCAAACTGAACTTCTACTAACATTTTTTTCCCAATCAGTAGAATTCTAATCTCTTTTGAATGTTCAACCTCTGGCCAGAACAGCAAAAGACCAAGAGCAAGAACTGCTAGCTTTGCAATGCTTTCGTAAGAACCCACTTGGAATACTGCATCCATTTTTGGTCAGCACAATATAAAAAATATGTTGAGACTCTGGAAAGAGTGCGGAGAAGAGCGACCAAGATGATTGGGAACGTTGGAGGCATATGAAGAACGGTTGCAGGAACTGGGTATGGTCAGTCTAGAGAAAAGAAGGACTAGGGGAGACATGATAGCAGTCTTCTGATATCTCAGGGGCTGCCACAAAGAAGATGGAGTCAAACTGTTCTCCAAAGCATCAGAAGGCAAGACAAGAAGCAATGCGTGGAAACTCATCAAGGAGAGAAGCAACTTAGAACCAAGAAGTTATTTCCTGACAGTGAGAACAATTAATCAATGGAACGACTTTAGAAGCTTTTAAGAAGGGCATGGACAACCATTTGTCCAGGATGAGACAGGGTCTCCTATTTGAGTATGGGGTTGGACTGAAAGACCTCCATGTTCCCTTCCAACTCTGTTATTCTGTTCTGGTTGAAATGTTAAACTTTATCACTTTTTCCATGCTAATTCTGATATTCACTGCCATTGTTAGTTGGTCATCAATTGTTTTGTCAGGCCTGCAGCCATCTTTTCTTTTGGACCTTTGGCCTGCCACATTTTCTATTATTCTACTATGCCTTTTCTATTGTGGGAAAATGGGAGGGGGGGTTGTATGGAGTTAGATGATATGAAGCCATAACAAAATTCTTTCTAGAAAGCCAAGGTCATCCTTTGCCTTTGCACGTCTGTACCTGGCCGGAACTGGATGGGTGGAACTGCCAGCATGGCAGTGGGAGATCGGACCATGGGATGGGCTTGTGGGTGCAGGGGCAAGATCTTGAACTTTCAACTGGGTGGGGAAAACTAGGAAGCTTTCAGATTTGGGCTTTCCCAGATGTGCCAACATGTCTCTCTTAATAAATTGGAACTTTGAGCAATACTTTGCCTTGGACTCTGATTTACTTTTGGATGCTCTTTGGAATCCTGGATGAGGAGTCGGCTTCATGCTTTTGGGAAGCCTAGGTCAGAACAGACTTTAAAAAGCTACTTTAAAAAGCTCCAAGTGGGTTCATTAAGACTCTGTGATTAAAAACAAATACAAGAAGGAAGAGCAGGAATTGATTCTACTTTAACCACGTATAACATATTCAATGCTGAGCTTGTCAATCAGAAAGTTCAGCAGTGCAGCGGTTCGAATCCCTAGCGCTGCATAATGGAGTGAGCTCCCGTTCCTTGTCCCAGCTTTTGCCAACCTAGCAGTTCGAAAGCATGTAAAAAAATGCAAGTAGGAAAATAGGGACCATCTTTGGTGGGAAGGGAACAGCGTTCCGTGCACCTTCAGCGTTGAGTCGTGCCGGCCACATGACCAGGGAGACGTCTTCAGACAGCGCTGGCTCTTCGGCTTTGAAACGGAGATGAGCACCGCCCCCTAGAGTCAGGAACGACTAGCGCATATGTGTGATGTGAACTTTTACCTTTACAACATTGTAGACTCTTCTTCCTCCCTCCTTTTCCTTCCTCGGCCTTCCAACTCCCTTCTGACCATCTTCTCTTCACACCCAGTCAAGATTCTTTTCTTTTGTGATGCAAATGTGAAGCAAAATAAAGAATACCAAGTAATAGCCTGCTTCTACTTGGGCGTTGTGGTATATTATGAATTACTTTTTTACATAGCTCTTTAATTGCGGGCTAGAAAGGCGCAAATTTACTTCCTCTACAATTTACTACTGCTAACTCCATTACTAAGATCACAAGTTTAATATTTCAAAGGTAAGACTGTTCTGTTATTACGCTAAATGTTATAATTATGCCATAATAGTTGTAGTATATTATAGCACTGGGGTGGTTTTTTTTTTTTTTGGCAGCCTTATTCCTCCTAATGATTTATACAGAAGTTGTAAAGAAAGAAATGTTTGTGCAGAGAATGGAATGCAACTGAAGACCAGGGCAGATAGAAAATGTTCCCATTTTATATTATTTATTTTATTGTTTTATTTATTTAATTGTCAAGCATGTATAAGATAACAGATATAAGTATAGACATGATTATGAATATATGAAATGGATACGGATAAATGGGGAAATTAGGACAGAGACGGTAGGCATGTTGGTGCACTTATGCACACCCCCTTTACAGACCTCTTAGGAATGGGGTGAGGTCAACAGTAGATAGTCTGAGGTTAAAGTTTTGGGGGTTTGGGTAAGAAACCACAGAGTCAGGTAGAGCATTCCAGGCATTGACCACTCTGTTGCTGAAGTTGTATTTTCTGCAATCGAGTTTGGAATGGTTCTATTGTGTGCTCGTGTGTGGTTGTGGTTGAAGCTGAAGTAGTCGTTGACAGATAGGACATTGTAGTAGATAATTTTGTGTACTATGCTTAGGTCAGACCAAAGACAGCGAAGTTCTAAGTTGTCTAAGCCCAAAATTTAAAGCCTGGTGGCATAAGGTATTCTGTTGCGAGCAGAGGAATGGAGGACTCTTCTCGTGAAATACCTCTGGACTCTTTCGATTGCATTAATGTCCGATATGCAGTGCGGGTTCCAGACAGATGAGCTGTATTCGAGAATTGGTCTTGCAAAGGTTTTGCATGCTCTGGTTAGCAGTACAGATAGATGGACAGTTGAAACCCAATGAATAAAACAGTGGCCTTGAGCAAAGAAAGCTCAAAATAAGGAATGCTCATGAAACTAAATTAGTGTGAATTGAATAAGCATTAAAGATTTGCTCTGCATGATTTGGACAATTATAAAGATAAGAATTTCATATTTCCAATTTCTATTTCCAAGCAGTTCTTGGCAGTTTGATTTAGCACGTGTGTTTTCAAAATAATCTTTGGCAGAGGGCATACATTTACTAATGCTATTTTAAGATAAAATGTGTTTGTATGTGTGTGCGTGGAGAGAGAGAGAGAGAGAGAGAGAGGGAGAGAGAGAGAAATATATTGAGAAATGCATAAGTAAGCATAGAGTTAAATACTTGTGTAGATTTTTAAGCACTCCAATTAAATGAGGAAACTAAAAAGACCTCGTCCCAGTTTATGCAAACCTAGCAGTTGGAAAGCATGTAAAAATGGAAGTAGAAAAATAGGAACCATCTTTGGTGGGAAGGTAACAGGGTTCCCTGCATTTAGTCACGCCGGCCACATGACCACGGAGACTTCTTCAGACTGCGCTGGCTCTTTAGCTTTGAAACAGAGATGAGCATTCAATATTTACTGCATCCTTCTAATAGTCATAACATTATTCTTGGGCATATCTAGTATCATCCTTTTTTTCAAACTCTAATCTTAACCTCTAACATTCACTTTAAATGCAATATGTAAAAATATGTACAATTTCCCCCTGATTTCAAATTTCTTAATCTGTTCTAATTACCAGTACAGCCAATCTTCCTTCCCTCCCTCCCTTCCTTCCTTTCTCCCTTCCTTCCTTCTTTCCTTCCTTCCTTCCTTCCTCCTAACCCTAACCCTTCCTTTCTTTATTTCAAAAATCCTTTCTATCCATCATCTCTCACCCTCCTTTTGGAAGTTTCACTTCTTCTCTTTTTCCCTTGCCTTCCATACTCCTTCCTTGGGACCATCATCTACATCTACAGAAGCAGAGATGGAAATAAGGGTTGGGTTGAAAATGAAATCTGTAAATGAGTTTTTAATTGCTTTCTTTTTTGAATGAAATTCAACTGTTTCTGTAGCTGGCGGTTTGGAAGAAAGGCTGCTCAGCAGGAAGCAGAGAGGGCACGGCACCAATCAAATCATGGAAAGACGACGGCAGGAACAAACCGTTAACTTTAGTGTCACGGCCTCTGTCAATATTCTCCTCCATATACACAGTTGCAAAGGAATGGATTTCGGGAAGCCAAATATTCCAAAGTATAAATATTTGCACTTCCTGGACAATCGGCAGGACTGGCTAAAGGTTCCTTATGAAATGTAATTTGCCGCAATATTATAGGTGAAAATGGTTGTCGTTCGGTCTGCACGAGGGAAGGTTAATTTTACCAATTATCCTGTTCTGACCTAGGATTCCCCAAAAAGCACGAAGCAGAATCCTGGTCCCGACAAAACCCCTTTTATTAAACGAAAGTGAATTCCTCTCATTCACATTCAGCCAAGACCTGGCAAACAGTCTTTCAAAGGTGAAGTTATGACCACAGATCTTATCTAGCTTGGAAAGCTGCCCTGTAAATCTTTTCCAAATGAGGAGCTGTGCAAGGAAAGACTTGGCACAGAGTCTCTGAGATTCAGGGACAGATCTTCACACTCCTGAAATGAATCTAACGAAGGAACGAGTGAATTGTTTCCTGCAAAAGCCCCCTCCCCTTTCGCTCCTCTTTTATTTCCTATGGGAGGGGCCATTCACCATCCACCTGTGGCTTTACTCCCAAGGCTACCCTGATTTCTGAGTTGTTATTTTCTTCTGGCAACCCTGCACATGCGCACAAAGGGAACAGGCTCCAGCTGTTCCTCTGCCTCACTGCTGTCTAGTTCGGTAGGCACCTGATCACTGCCAGATGGCCTCGGCCCCATCTCTGCCTCTGACACAGAGCCCTCGTCCCAGCCTTCCCCAGTCTCCAGGACTGGTCCATCTCCTTCCCAACCTCATCCCAGTCTGACTCTGCTACCAGCTCCACTGGCCACTGGTGGGCCACCACACTTCCTTGCCTTTGCAAACGAAATCAGAATGTTTGAGCATAAGAAAGCGTTAACAGCGCTCTGGCAAAATTGGATCCTTCTCTCCTTAGCCCATCATTTATTTCCTTTAATCGTCCCTTTGGGAGTTATTCAAACGACAATTCATTTGGTTCCGTACAGGTAATGCATGTGGAATTCATGTGTTTGGAAATCTTGAATTCTTCTTTTGGTCATTCTTTTTTCTTTTCCTTTCTTCAGACCGCATGCCTCAGCCCGGGATGTACAGATGGCAAAGAATAATGAAGTTTAATTATGTAAATCAAATTATGCAAATTGGCCAATAAGGCAAAACAGGCGATGCGATTCTGGTTTTTGACGTCAGTGTGTTTGTGTAAGCCTAACCTGTTTGCTGCTCCAGCTGAGCTACAGTCTGTTCAGTCATACTGGGTAGCTCCGTCCAACTGCCTGGATTTTTATTTTTTTATAACAAAAGGCCCCAACCTTTTACCATGACCTGTGTTTTAACTGTAAATTTATTTATCTAGGTTAACGACAAAATTGCAGAAGTCTAGCAGAGTAAATCAGCTCTTCAACATTCAACAGCTTTCCCCACTGCCCCCCATCATCTCTTAAATTTTTCCTCTTTTAGAATAGAATAGAATTCATTATTGGCCAAGTGTGATAAGATGCACAAAGAATTTGTTTCGGTGCATAAGCTCTCGGTGCACATACAGTTATAAGGGATAAATCCTGATCATGTTGTTGTTAGTTGGGAAGTCGTGTCCGACTCATAGTGACCCTATGGAAGACGTTCCTCCAGGCCTTCCTGTCCTCTACCATCCTCTGGAGTCCATTGAAGCTCACGCTGGCTGCTTCAGTGACTCCATCCAGCCACCTCCTTCTCTGCCGTCCCCTTCTTCTTCCACCCTCCATCGTTCCCAGCATGAGGCTCTTCTCCAGGGAGTCCTTCCTTCTCATTAGGTGGCCAAAGTATTTGAGTTTCCTCTTCAGGATCTGGCCTTCTAAAGAGCAGTCAGGGTTGACCTCCTCTAGGACTGACCGGTTGGATCACCTTGCAGTCCAAGGGACTCAATGCAGGAGTCTTCTCCAGCCACAGAGTTCAAAGGCCTCCATTCTTTGGCGCTCAGCCTTTCTTATGGTCCAACTTTCACAGCCATCCATTGCAACTGGGAAAACTGTAGCCTTGAATATACGCACTTTTGTTGGCGGAGTGAACCTGATCATGATCATCATAAAAATACATTCATCATGAATCATAAGATACAACACTTAGTGATAGTCATAGGATACTAAATAAGCGATCCAAATCATACTAGGAAAAACCAAATGACACATTATAAATGTAAAGATACAAGCAACAAGTCATAACCGTAAGTAGAAAAGGAGATAGATAATAGGAAGGATGAGAAGAATAATAGTAATGGAGTCTTAGTAAATTGTTTGGTAGTGTTGTGGGTATTAGTTGTTTAGCAGAGTGATAGCATGTGGGGAAAAACTGTCCTTGTGTCTAGTTGTTCTGGTGTGCAAATTTTAAGCAGACACCTTCAAGCAGAAACAAACAGACAAACAAAAAGGGATGGCTTTTTGTGATGATATTTCAAACAACTCGGTTGAACCAGAGCAGAAGAAGCTTCTTGGATGAGAAGTGAAAGGTCTTCAAATTAAAAAACAAACAAACAGAAAGTCCAGCTGCCTCTTGAGAAAAAAGCACCTTTGGGACAACCATGACCTAGATGGTTGAGAATCAAGAGAGGAGGGGGAGAAGGAGAGAGAGAGGAAGAGGGAGAAAGGGAGAAGAGAGTTAGTAGAAGAGGGGGAGGGAGGGAGAGAGGCAGAGGGAGAGGGGGGAGGGGAGAGAGGGGGAGGAGGAGGGAGGGAGAGGGAAAGGGAGAGAAGCAGAGGGAGGGAGAGATGGTGGGAGGGAGGGAGGGAGGCAGAGGCAGAGAGGGGGAAGAGGGAGAGACAGGCAGAGAGGCAGATGGAGGGAGGGAGAGATGGTGGGAGGGAGAGAGGGAGAGGGAGAAGAGAGAGAGAGAGGCAGAGAGGCAGATGGAGGGAGAGAGAGATGGTGGGAAGGAGAGGGAGAAAGAGAGGGAGGGAGAGGAAGAGAGAGAAAGAGATTGTAATTGCTGCAAAGCTCAGATATTTGCATTTCTTCCTTTTTTTCTTTCTCTTTTATTATCCTTCATATTTTTTTGACCTCTTTAATAATTTATTTCTTTTTCTGATTATTCTGTTTCTTTTGTTTAAAAGAAATAAATCTGCATCGAATCTTTTAATAAAAGATATTTAAAAAGAAAACACAGAGAGAGAGAGAGAAAGAAATGATATTCGTCTCTAAATTCCTTACTTCGCAAAGCAACGGGTTAATCACTCCGCTTTGACCGGCGACCAGAATATAATTTCTAAGATCACTTATTTTGTGGAGGCTGCCAAGGTTGCTCCAACATTTCAGACAGTCACAGGGTTAAATCTGGGCCGATCTGGAGACACGGAGGATTAAATCTCACGGTTTCATTTTATCGATCCAACTAACAGTGTGAGGCTGTTTGTATGTGTGAGATCCTTTACTTAAGATGAGTAGGCATGGTATCCAAGGAAACCAAATGCTGAAGCTGTTTTTTTTTTCTTTTCTCTTTTCCCCTTTTTCCTGCCCAATATTTGACAGAAATGGTTACTGCCATAACACCGTGTACTCTTTTAGACTTGCAAGGTTATGTTAAGGTAGCTATACAGGCAAGTCCTAGACTTACGACCACAATTGAGCCCCATGTTTCTGTTGTTAAGTGAGGCATTTGTTGTGAGTTTTGCCTCATTTTACAAACTTTTTTGCCACGGAGCTGGCAGAGAGAGAGAGAGAGAGAGAGAGAGAGAGAGAGAGAGAGAGAGAGAGAGACAGAGACAGAGACAGAGACAGAGACAGAGGCGGAGCCTGGGCTGTCAATCAGCTTTCAGATGGAGAGTCAACAGCCCCCAGGTCTGGAGGTGGCTGACGAGGAAGAGGAGGCACGGCTGGGTCCAGTGCATGACACGTGGATGTACAGAAGGCAGAGCAGAGCAGTAGAAATCTATGGGCCGGTCCGTGGGACAGAAGAGCCACTGCTGCTACTGAAGCCTCATCTTAACTCTGGAGATAAAAGGCAGGGTGCAGAAATGAATAGCTGTGGCAGAGGAGAGGAGAGCAGTAAAAATCTATGGGCTGGTCCTTGGGACAGAAGAGCCACAGCTGCTAGCGAAGCCCCATCCTAACTCCGGAGATAAAAAGAAGGGGACAGAGATGAATAGCTGTGGCAGAGGAGAGGAGAGCAGTGGAAATCTATGGACCAGTCCTTGGGACAAAAGGGCCACCGCTGCTACCGAAGCCCCATCTCCAGAGTTTGGATGGGGCTTCCTAACTCTGGAGATAAAAAGAAGGGGGCAGAGATGAATAGCTGTGGCAGAGGAGAGGAGAGCAGTGGAAATCTATGGGCTGGTCCTTGGGAAGAAAGAGCCACTGCTGCTAGCGAAGCCCCACCCTAGCTCTCAGGATCAAAGGCAGAGGATGGAGATGAATAGATGTGACAGACAACTATTCATCTCACGGCCAGATGGACCTGCATTTGAGAGGGAAACTTTTTGCCGGGGTTGTTGGTGCTCCTAATAAAGGAATCATTGATTTAACTTCAAAGGGTTTGTCGTGTCTGGGGAGCTGGGTCAGAACATTGAGGTTGAAGAAGGCCTTAGTTAAAGCCAACATGTCTTCTGTAAAACATCTGCTGTTGAACTTTATCCCTTCAGAGAGGCAATCAGAAATTCACGATTGAATGCTCTTGGCATCTCTAAAACAATAATGCCAGGAGGTAAATTAACATAAATGATTTTGGGTGAAAAGACAGTTTATTACCTAAAACCAGAATTGCACAGAAGGTTGGGGATGGAATATCTTTCAGGGCACAAGGATGCATTCAGGGAATCCCAAATATTTCCTGGAACACCTTCAAATAGCTTGGCTCATTGTTCTGATGCCTCTGCAATTCATTTTTTTTTTAAATATTCTCTTCTCTTTTTTTAACACTGCAAGTCCAGCAGAATATTGCTGTGGCCGGCCAGCGGCCAGCAGACCTGGCAGCGTATTTGGACAGTGAGGAGGTTGGGGAGGAAGATGGGCCAGTCCTGGAGTCTGGGGAAGGCTCGGATGAGGGCTCTGTGTCGGAGGCAGAGAAGGGACTAGGGCCGTATGCCAGTTATCAGTGGCCTTCAGAGTCAGAGATCATTGGGCAGAAGAACAGCTGGAGCCTGTTCCCAGTGTGCGCATGCGCAGAGTTGCCAGAGGAAGGGAACAGCTAAAGAACAGGGGTCGACTTGGGAGTAAGGACACAGGTGGACGATGAATGGCCCCTCCCAGAGAAAATAAAAGAGGAGCAAAAGGGGAGTGGAGTTTGCAGGAGACAATTAGTTCATTCCTGCATTCTTGCCAAGTATTGCGGCATCTGAAAGATATCGGCCTGGCCGCTCTCCAAGCCTGATGAAGGTCGGTAATTGGGAACTATCTTGAAAGACTGTGGAAGAGGAAAGACTTTGCTGGAGAGGAATTCACTGTCAATTAAATAAAAGGGGTTTATCGGAATGACGACTCGGCTTGGGGAAGACTAGGTGAGAACAAATCTAAATGTATATATGAACCATCTGTTCCTGCTGGAAGCAGCTTCCTGTCCCTGAAAGGGACAGCTTCCTGTCCCTTTCTCACAACCAGTAGCTGCTAATTGCCCTATTCTTCACCCGTATAAAACTTCCTATGTTGATGCCATCTTAACTACATCTTGTAATTGTCAATTCTGTAATTAAACCCCATGCTATGAAAAGAGTATCTTCTTTTCTCTGTCCTAAGATGCGCTACATTTTCAAGAAGACAAGTTGGTTCTCCTTCATCAAAGCAATATGCCCGTTAATTCTATCTTTAATAAGGCTTCCCATCCATTTATCTGGAACAGACATTCAGCTAATTAACCTGTAATTTCCCAGATGCCCCCGGGATCGTCTCCTTAAAATGACTGTTACATATTAATAAACGGGCTACGAATAAGGAGGTGAAATGAGAGGAACTTAGACAACACTGCAGGTTTTATACAGCTTTTTAGGGAGGTGAGTGAAAGATTCAAAGCAAAAAGAGAGAGAGAAAATTTGTTTTAAATAGCAACATCTTAGAGAATAACAATGGCAGATGCCTTGCAGCTGGAAAGCAGCAAGTCCTATCCTAACGCCGAACACGAATCTGTCTTCCCTTTACTTTATCATTTATTTATTTATCATTAAATTCATATTGCCGCCTATTCGCCCTTGGTGACTGAAGGCGGCTTACAGAATATTACCTTACTTTATTGCCCTTGTGCGTATATACACAGTATACAAATACAACGGAATTTTTGTGTTGCATTTTTGCTGATAAACAAATGAAGGGATTGCTCATTTCTAACTTTCCTTCATTTAGTCTTCCCTTAAGCTTTACACCTGTCCTCTAGCCATTCATTCCACACCATATAATATTCCGTTTCCTCCTTTTCCTTGATTTCTTTCGTGAGTTTGTCCATCTCTGCACACTCTAACACTTTCATTCTAACATTCCCCTCCAGTGGTGTATTATTATTATTCCAATTTTGTGCATGTGCTATTCTTGCTGCCATTATGATATGTATAATTAAATATTGTGGGGTTGTTGTTGGTTTTTTTTGTCATATTTCCTTGCAGGTATTCCCAATAGAAATAATTCCGGTTTCATATCTATTTGCTGTTTAGTCATTTCTTCGAGCCGTTTTCTTATTCTGTTCCAATATTGTTTAGCCTTTGGGCATTACCACCACATGTGGTAATACGTTCCTTGATTTCGCCTACATTTCCAACAGTCCGGTGATACATTCAGGTCCCACCAGGCTTATTTCCCTCAGGGATGGGACCTGCAACATTCCCTTCCTCCTCGCTTTGATGGGTTGGATAGATGTGACCGGCAAGAGACAGTCCCTCAGATCACCTGGTCCCATGAAGGGCTTTAAAAGTGACAACCAGCACCTTGAATTGCTCCCAGAAGCAAATCGGCAGCCAATGCAGCTCCCGCAGGAGAGTCTGCACAAAATCGTGTGGCCAGCTACATTTTGCTGCACTTTTTAATTTTGTAAGATTCCTAAGTATCCCAAATGCAGTAGTTCCTCGACTTACGATCACAACTGAGGCCCCAAATTTCTGTTGTTAAGTGAGTGGTTTGTTATATGGAGTTTTGCCCCATTATATGACCTTTCTTGCCTTGGTTGTTAAGTGAATCACTGCGGTCATTAAGTTGGTAACACAGTTGTTAATCTGGCTTCCCCAGGGACTTTGCTTGTCAGAAGGTCGCAAAAGGGGATCATGTGACCCCCCCCCGGGACACTGAAATAGGTCATAAATATGAGTCGGTTGCCAAGTGTCTGAATTTTGATCATGTGATCATGCTGCAATGGTTATAACTGTGAAAAATGGACATAAGTCACTTTTTCAGGGCTATTGTAACTTTGAATGGTCACTAAATGAACTGTCGTAAGTTGAAGGCTGCCTGTCTCAGTTTCTCAGTCTTTGTGTCTCACGATTCCTATGAAACTTCCCAAATTACAAAAATCTATATTTTTCAGGAAACATCACAATGGATTTTGTGATTCATCCGAATCCCCTGCCTGAAATTGTGCTAAATAGACACTCTTTTCCACCCCTGTTGGGAGGATGAATGACTGTCAAATCAAAACAAGAGTCACACATCATTTGCTAATTTCTTCCTAGAAAGGGCTTGCTGTCTATCATGTGCCCAGGTTTCACACAGAGAGAGAAGAGAGGGAGGGAGGGAAGGACGGATTGGGAAAAAGGAAAGGAGATAAAGAAGAGAAGGAGAGAGGGGAAAGGGAGGGAGGGAGAAGTGGGAGAGGGAGAGAAGAGGGAGGGAGAAGAGAGGGGGGTGAGATTGGGAGGGAGGAAAGGAGAGAGAGAAGAGGAGGAGGGAGGGAGAAAGAAGAGAGGGAGGAAGGGAGAGAGGGAGAGATAGAGAAGGGTGAGAGAGAGAGAAGAGAGGGAGGGAAAGAGAAGAGAGAGAGGGAGAGAGAAGAGAGGGGGGAGATTGGGAAGGAGGAAAGAAGAGAGAGAGAAGAGAGCAAGGGAAGGAAAGAGAAGAGAGGGAGGAAGGGAGAAGAGAGGGAGGGAGAGATTGGGAGGAAAGAAGAAAGAGAAGGAGGGGAGGAAGAAGGGAGGGAGGGAGAGAAGGAGGGAGGGAGAAAGAAGAGAGGGAGAAAGGGAGAAGAGAGGGAGGGAGAGAGAAGAGAGGGAGGGAGAGATTGGGAGGGAGGAAAGGCAAGAGAGAAGAGAAGAACAGAGGGAAGAAGGGAATGAGGGAGGGAGAGAGAGAAAAGAGGGAAGGAGGAAGAGAAGAGAGGGAGAGAGAGAGAGAGAAGAGAGGGGGAGAGAGAGGAAGGGAGGGAGAGATAATTGGTTGAGCACAGGTGTCTGTTTTGAGGGGGCTGCACAATTTGGACTAAGCAGCCTCTTCTAAAAATTAAAAATGCTCATTCTCAGTACATATTTTGAAAAATGCAGCTCGATACATGCCTTAAAAGCCACACTGATATTTTGGATCATCTGTTGTAGCTGGAAGAGATGCGATTGTGTTAATATCGGATTCTTTCCTTTCTGCGTTTAATTACCTTTCAGTGTTAAAAGGACGTTGGCTGTTTGTTTTGCTTTGAGGATTCTCATACATTTGAAATTGTTCCCAAAACTGATTGAACAACTGTCATCCTCTCTGGATTTTTTCCCCTCTTTTTTTTCCAGCTATAGTGAAAACAAAGTTGGAAATAACTCAGTAGGAAGCAGAGCTACAATCAGAAACAGGGCTAGATAGGAAACAAGTACCCTGTTTCCCTGAAAATAAGACCTCCCCGGATAACAAGCCCAATTGGGCTTTTGAGTGCATGCGCTAAAATAAGCCCTCCCCCCCAAAAAATAAGCCCTCCCTGAAAACATTGCAACACAGCAGCAGCCGTGAGGTGACCACGCTCACCGCCTCCTGCACCTCGAAAATAATAAGCCCTCCCCAAAAATAAGGCCAAGTGCTTATTTTGGGGGGTCAAAAGAAAATAAGACCCTTGTCAGAGTTTTGGCATCACGACTATTATTATGAGATAAATCCAGGAGCACAACACAGCACACAGCACACAGAGCCTTTAGACAATTAATGGTGGTTTATATATACATATGTACAGACATACACATGATAGAAAAATCCCTTAGCACTCAGCTACGGACACAAGGAGAGAAATGAGATACACAATGAGAGAGAGAAAGACCATATATAAATCTACGAAAACGTGTGTGTGTGTGTGTGTGTGTGTGTGTGTGTGTGTGTTGTATTTGTGCTGATAAATAAATAAAGGGAGACTAGTATGGATCCATTTCAAGCTATTTAGCTCTCATCAGCTAGCCATACCCTTACTGGGATTTGAACCTGGCATGTGTTATATATTAGGCAGACTTGCTAGCCACTACACCACCGGTTCTCCTCCTTTATCAGCTAAGCCAGGGAAATATATATATTTGTTTTCGTAGATTTTCACGGGTGTAGGTATGCTGGTTTTGTTATCTTCGGGTTTAAAGATAATTATATCCTGCTAGGAGCAAATTTCGGTACATACAGTGGATGGAACGCTTAACAAAGATTATTTCCAGCAAACGCTTGGCTTTTCACAGATTAAAAATCAATAAAACCAGGCTTGATGTGCAGGGGGCTTGCAAATGTTTCCTGAAATGTATGAACTGATAGCTGAGTTCTATCAACTTCTTTTAACATCAGAAAAATCTAAAATTTTCTCCCTGGATCTTATGTAGCCATGTTGTTATTTTGGATGAGAAATCTCCGGAAACAGCTTGTTACTGATCAGTCATCAGAGATCCTGGAATTAGAACATAGAATAATAGAGTTGGAAGGAACCTTGGAGGTCTTCTAGTCCAACCCCCTGCTAAGCAGGAGATTCTATACCATTCCACATAAATGGTTGCCCAGTCTTTTTTTTAAAATCCTCCAGTGATGGGGCATCCATAACTTCTGAAGGCAACTTCTGTTCCATTGGTTGATGTTCTCACCGTTAGGAATTTTCTCCTAGGTTGCTTCTCTCCTTGGTAGTTTCCAACCATTGTTTGTTGTCTTGCCTTCTGGTGCTTTGAAAAATAATTTGAGCCCTCTCATCTTTGTAGGAGCCCCTCAAATACTGGAAGACTTCTATCTTGTCTCCCCTGGTCCTTCTATTCATTAGACTAGACATATACCCAATTCCTGCAACCGTTCTTCATATGTTTTAGCCTCCAGTCCCCTAATTATCTTTGTTGCATTTCTCTGCCCTCCTTCAAGAGTCTCCACGTCTTTTTATATTGCAGTGACTTATTAGAATTAGCACACTGCAGAAAGAAATCCTTTGGCCATCTTATACAATCCCTATTCATCTCCATCAATTCTGGAGTATATTGTTATAAACCTTGAAGGGGGGGGGGAACCTGCTGAATAGCAATCTATTCTCAAAAATGGAAAGATAAACTGAGACGACCTTAGCAAAGTGTACCATGGTGCCATGGAGCTATCATTTGATTCCCTGCATTAAGAAAAGGAAAGTATTTGATTCAGTGACACCACTTGCATTCCCTCCAAGAAATCTTCTTATCTTTTATCTTCTCCTCTAGTCTCCTCCTTGCACGAGGCAGAAGTGGAGACATCTGCAAAGATGAATGCTACCTCCTGAAGTCTTCTTGAGATCTTCCAACAATTGCAAAAGCCAGGGGAGATATGTAATCTCTAAATTTGAAGATCAAAGGAGGTACAAATACCACTCTACGTATAAAGCCTTAGTAAGACTATTCTATTCTATTTATTCTGAATTCTATTCTATTCTATTCTGAATTCTATTCTATTCTATTTATTATGAATTCTATTCTATTCTATTTATTATGAATTCTATTCTATTATGAATTCTATTCTATTCTATTTATTATGAATTCAATTCAACTCAATTCAATTCTTTTTTTAAAATATATTTTTTATTATTTTTATATTTAAAACAATGCAGTACTGTGAAGTCGAAGTGACCATACATTCACATTATATGCAGCTAGTCTCAACCATTAACTATTAGCCTACTTAATACATTGTCTATCCTTCTGTCCAATCACAATATATACATTTTGTTCCAGTCTTGTCACCTTGTCTTATACCAATCATAAAATCTGTTCCAGACTTCAAAATATTCTGATTCCCCAATTATATTCTATTCTGAATTCAACTTAATTCAATTCTATTCTAAATTCTATTCAATTCTATTCTATTCTGAATTCTATTCTATTCTGAATTCAATTCAATACAATTCTATTTTGAATTCAATTCTATTCTATTCTGAATTCAATTCTATTCTATTCAATTCAATTCAATTCTGAATTCCATTCTATTTTATTCTGAATTATATTCTATTCTATTCTGAATTCAATTCTATTCTATTCTGAATTCAATTCAATTCTGAATTCTATTCTATTCTAAATTCAATTCAATTCTATTCTATTCTGAATTCCATTCTATTTTATTCTGAATTCTATTCTATTCTGAATTCTATTCTGTTCTATTCTGAATTCAGTTCAATTCTGAATTCAATTCAATTCAATTCTGAATTCTATTCAATTCAATTCTGAATTCTATTCTATTCTGAATTCAATTCAATTCTATTCTATTCTGAATTCCATTCTATTTTATTCTGAATTCTATTCTATTATATTCTATTCCATCCCATCCCATCCCCTCCCATTCTGAAGATTGATGTGTCAGGAGAATGCAGAAACCAGAGTGGGTAATTAATCTTCGAAAGAATATCGGTGATAGGAAGAAATATGAGAGCGTCCTTCACAAAAGAACCCTATAGAGAATTCCTATATCCAGGAAAGGGAAATTGAATTTCTGCAGAGTTTGGATTCATCTACAAATTCCCCCCCTCTCCCTGACCTTTTGCGTGTCTCTTTTTTTTTCCTTTGAAAACAATGTTTTTTTTCTTCCCCCGGGCTTGGAGAAGCTTTAATCATGAGTTAAGCATCCTTTGCGGATTGTAGTGTGAGGAGGGTGCGTTCGCTTGTGGCTAATATAGCATTTAGCGCCATGGCAACCTCCTCGTTGTGAGGAAAAGCCTCTGTTTCCACCATCCAGGGCAGAATTTGTCCACACGTACAAGTTAACTTGGGATTTGTAAACCTAGCCCTGGAATTAAGTCAAACGTCACTTTCATTTCTAATGTTGAAACGTTTGCTAACATTCCAGTCCGCGATCTCCAGTCTGCGATATATTTGTAGCCACTGTGGAGAGAAATATTCTAAATCAGGGGTCTCCAACCTTAGCAACTTTCAGACTTGTGGACTTCAACTCCCAGAATCCCTCAGCGAGCTTTTTGCGCACCGAACCAGCAGTAATGCTAGGAACATTACTGCCACCCCTGGTTAGAATGCAGTCCTGTAGGCTGACTCTGCCGACTGCCACCAGTTTCATCCTGAGTAGCTCAAGGTTGACTCAGCCTTCTGTCCTTCTGAGGTGGGTAAAATGAGGACCCAGATTGTTGGGGGCAAAAGGCTGACTCTGTAAACCGCTTAGAGAGGGCTGTAAAGCACTGCGAAGCGGTATATAAGTCTAAGTGCTATTCCTATCCTATCCTATCCTATCCTATCCGATCCGATCCGATCCGATCCGATCCGATCCTATCCTTCCTTCCTTCCTTCCTTCCTTCCTTCCTTCCTTCCTTCCTTCCTTCCTTCCTTCCTGGTGGCACAGTGGTTAGAATGCAGTATTGCAGGCTGACTCTGCCCACAGCTAGAAGTTCGATCATGACTGGCTCAAGGTTGACTCAGCCTTCCATCCTTCAGAGGTGGTTAAAATGAGGACCCAGATTGTTGGGGACAAGAGGCTGACTCTGTAAACCGCTTAGAGAGGGCTGTGAATCACTGTGAAGTGGTATATAAGTGCTATTGGTAAGTAGGGAAGGAAGGAAGGAAGGAAGGAAGGAAGGAAGGAAGGAAGGAAGGAAGGAAGGAAGGAAGGAAGGACCGTGGTTAGAATGCAGCATTGTAGGCTAATTCTGCCGATTGCCAGGAGTTCGATCCTGACTGGCACAAGGTTGACTCATCTTTCCATCCTTCCAAGGTGTCTAAAATGAGGACCCAGATGGTTGGGGGCAAGAGGCTGACTCTGTAAACCACTTAGACAGGGCTGTGAATCACTGTGAAGCGGTATATAAGTGCTATTGGTAAGTGGGGAAGGAAGGAAGGAAGGAAGGAAGGAAGGAAGGAAGGAAGGAAGGAAGGAAGGAAGGAAGGACCGTGGTTAGAATGCAGCATTGTAGGCTAATTCTGCCGATTGCCAGGAGTTCGATCCTGACTGGATCAAGGTTGACTCAGCCTTCCATCCTTCCAAGGTGTCTAAAATGAGGACCCAGATGGTTGGGGGCAAGAGGCTGACTCTTTAAACCACTTAGAGACGGCTGTGAATCACTGTGAAGCAGTACATGAGTCCAAATACTACTATACTACTAAATAAGCTCAGAGAGCACCAGGGATGCCTCCCATTGGCTTAGTTACAATACTGGCATCTTAAATTCAAAATTAGGTTACCTGACATTGGTTGCTTGAGTTCATTTAACGGCACATCGCAGAGAATCCATCAGAGCTGGCAGTTTCCTCCCCTGCCTGAATCACGATAGCTTTCGCCCACATGCTTTGTTTGTCAAGTGGCTTCAACTTTGGCACTAGCCATCCTGGCACGGAGAGAGGGGGAGGGGGCGAAACAAAGTTGTAAAGCAGACAAACATCAGGCGATGGGATCGGCTTTCAGACGGGCAGTAAGAACAGCCAAATTAGAAGCAATTAGAGCTCCACTTTGGAATTAGCATGACTAAAGGATTTCATTTAGCAGAACCGGATTTCAGCTGCCCTTCGCCTGTTGACTTACTCGGAAGGGGACAAGTTACAATCTGGAGAATAATAGAAAGCTGCCTCTGGAATTCATTTCCCTTTCTGTCTTGCCCCGCAATGCACTATTCCCCTGAATAATTTATTCGGGGCGACGATTTGGGCCAACACAAACACCCAAAACTTCTTATTCCATGGTCTACTTTATCTATCATCCATCCATCTATCTATCTATCTATCTATCTATCTATCTATCTATCTATCTATCTATCTATCTATCTATCATCTATCTATCTATCTATCATCTCTCTCTCTCTCTCTATCTTTCTATCTATCTATCTATCTATCTATCTATCTATCTATCTATCTATCATCTATCTATCATCTCTCTCTCTCTCTCTCTATCTATATCTATCTATCTATCTATCTATCTATCTATCTATCTATCTATCTATCTATCTATCTATCTATCTACCTATCTATCATCTCTCTCCCTATGTCTCTCTCTCTCTCTATCCCTGTCTGTCTGTCATCTGTCTGCCTGCCTGCCTGTCTCTATCTATCTTTCTTTCTCTTTCTGTCCGTCCGTCTGTCCGTCTGTCCGTCCGTCCGTCCATCCGTCCATTTATCCATCCATCCATCCATCCATCCATCCATCCATCCATCCATCCATCCATTAATCTATTGATATATTGATATATTGATATATTGATATATTGATATATTGATATATTGATATATTGATATATTGATATATTGATATATTGATATATTGATATATTGATATATTGATATATTGATATATTGATATATTGATATATTGATCTTTTATATCTATCTATCTATCTATCTATCTATCTATCTATCTATCTATCTATCTATCTATCTATCTATCTATCTTTCTATCTATTGTTTGCCCGTGTATTATTGCAATTGAAGCATGGGTGAAATTCAGTTCTGGAGAACCGGTAGGGGAAATTTTGAGTAGTTCGGAGAACCGGCAAATACCACCTTTGACTCGCCCCAGAGTGGGGTGGGAATGGGGATTTTGCAGTATCCTTCCCCTACCACACCCACCAAGCCCACCAGAACTGGTAGTAAAAAAATGAATTTCACCACTGGATTGAAGCTGAAGTAGTCATTGACGATTAGGACTTTGTTTGATCCTGTCACAGAGGAATGTAATTGAGTGATGTGGTGGCCTGGAGGTGGCACTCTCGCCCCCACAATCAGGGGGCTGTTTGATCCAAGGTAGAGGAAGATATTTCTCTCTCTGGGCACACTGAGGATATACGTATCTGCAGAACAAAACTCCTCATTGGCAACAAGAAGGGCATCTGGCCATTAAAACACTCTACTAGCTCCACTCAGTTGCACAGACTCCATCCCTGAAAAGGATTGTGGTTTCATTAAAAAAGGAGGATGATTTAATTTTATTTTTATTTTTACAAGCAGTGTGAGAACAGTGTGGTACCTGAGTATCATACCTTCCATTCAAGAAAGTTAATATTAATCGTATTTGTTTCATTTAACAAGCTTATATAATACTAGTAGTAATACACATCTTTATATTAAATTATGATCTTTCATTGCTGAGTTATTCAATATTTCAATGTGTTATTTTTATACTGATCACCCTAGCTTAATTCTCATGCCTTTTGATATGAATAAAATATTATCAATCATATTTATTACATTTAGCAAACTTATATAACTAATATTAATACCAACATTTATATTACTTTAAGATCTTCCAATACTGCTTATTCAGCTTTTTATTCGGTTATTCAATATTTCAATATATTGTTTTTAGATCCATCACCCTATACTGCATAATACGACTGAGATGTTATTAATCATATTTGTTACATTTAGCATACATGGGCTAAATTCATATTAAATTCATCTTTCATTTTTTGTTTAGTCAATAATTCTATGTATTGTTTTTATGCCAATCCTCCATATTATTTTTAAAAAGAGGGTTGATAATGATGGCAGAGGAACGTTAATTGTTTTAGCGGAAAAGTTGGAAGTGCATTCTCCTGTGATTTGTCTCCCTTTTATCATCTGTCTTTCTACTCTGCCCCAAAAGGTGCCAACTGAAATGGTCTTTTTGGACTCTTTTTGCCTTGAGCAAAAAAGTTTTTTCCTCCAACGACAGCTTTGGAAGAACTTCATTACGAGCTGCTTGAACCTATTCCACAATTTTTGCTCACGTTAAAAAAAAAAAGAATAGAAAGGAGGGGAAAAAAACCAATCCTATTTTTAAAGATCTAAGACTCCCTGGTAATATCGGGAGTAGATTTCAAAGGAAATTCAAAGTGCTGTACTAAAACTAAAAGAAGCCATTAAGGGGAGGGAAAAAGTTATAGTTATTACTGTGGGGCAAGGGAGGATAACATCTAAGCCATTTCAAAGTGTCCTTTTTTTTTTATCTCCGAGAGTTCAAATAAAAGTTTCTTGGTGCTATTTTGGAAGAAGCTACTAAGTCAAGAGAGCTGGTGCTGTGGCCCGCCAGCGGCCAGCAGAGTGGATTCGGACAGCGAGGAGGTTGGGGAGGAACTGGGGCCAGTCCTGGAGTCTGCGGAAGGCTTGGATGAGGTCTCTGTGTCGGAGGCAGAGAAGGGGGCCATGGCCGTATGCCAGTTATCAGCTGCCTTCGGAGTCAGACATCAGTGAGGCAGAAGAACAGCTGGAGCCTGTTCCCAGTGTGCGAATACACAGAGTTGTCAGGAGAAGGGAACAGAATAGAATAGAATTAGAATAGAATTAGAATAGAAAAGAATAGGGAATGGAATAGAATAGAATAGAATAGAATAGAATAGAATAGAATAGAATAGAATAGAATAGAATAGAATAGAATAGAATAGAATAGAATAGAATAGAATAGAATAGAATAGAGAATGGAAAAAGTATAGAATGGAATGGAATGGAATGGAATGGAATAGAATAGAATAGAATAGAATAGAATAGAATAGAATAGAATAGAATAGAATAGAATAGAATAGAATAGAATAGAATAGAATAGAATAGAATAGAATAGAATAGAATAGAATTAGAATAGAATTAGAATAGAATAGAGAATGGAGAAAGTATAGAATAGAATGGAATGGAATGGAATAGAATAGAATAGAATAGGGAATGGAATGAAAATAGAATAGAATATGGAATGGAATGGAATAGGCAATGGAATGAATATTGAATATATTCTACTCTACTCTACTCTACTCTACTCTACTCTACTCTACTCTACTCTATTCTATTCTATTCTATTCTATTCCATTCTATGGGAATCTCACCAGTAAGGCTGTTTATTTCTAGTAAGTGAATTTGCAACCACTTCCTGACTCTGGCAATGTACTTTTATGGAGAAATCCTAACTGTAAAGTAATACTTTCCCCATGCCCACATCTATACCTCTAAAGCTAAAGATTTCTCCCCCTTTTGTAACATGATTGATATAAAGTTTAAAACGGCTTAGAGGAGCTTAAAGAAGAGAGGTTTGAAAATTTATCAGTCACTAGCTTCTCTCTCTAAAGAATAAATGCAGGCCACCTTTTGAGCATAATATAAGGATTAATTTCAGGGCACATTCCAGCATCTCTCTGGAGATTTCCCCCTCAGCTGTGTTTTACAAGAACCAGTTTCTCAGATGCTATTTTATTTCTTATCGTTACCTTGATCAAAGATTGCATTTGCTCCCCAACCAAAGTTTATCGGTTTTTATGAACCTTACAGGTGTTATCTAGAGGAAGAAATCGTCTTCAAAAAGACTTCAGATGCTTAACCTGGTGTGCTGTACACAGGTTTTGCTTGTTTGAATTGGGATGAGAGTGAAAGAGAGAAAGAGAGAAGAGTTCAACATCTACTTTGAAAGACTGGAGTGGTTTTATTTTCCTTCTTCTCTGGGTAATCATAAAACAATTTTTTCGCCGTTAGAGGTGAGCCTGAGATGAGAAATACACTGGAAATAGAGGAACTTTTGTTGGCTCATTTCAGACAGCTGTAATTTTGTCAGTCTGCTATTGAACATTACTGGAGTTAAATAAAATGAAAATTAGGATGGCACAGTCCTGTAAACAAACGGATTAATTACCTGATGCACCTCAGATTATCCCTAGTAATGTGATTTTGCTGTATATTTTTTGCCACCATCTTGTCTGGTAGGGCTACTTTATATATTAGGTAAAGGTAGATGTTCCCCTTGCACATATGTGCTAGTCGTTCTTGACTCTAGGGGGCAGTGCTCATCTCCGTTTCAAAGCCGAAGAGCCAGCGCTGTCCGAAGACGTCTCCATGGTCATGCAGCTGGCATGACTAAATGCCAAAGGCTCACAGAACGCTGTTATCTTCCCACCAAAGGTGGTTCCTATTTTTCTACTTCCATTTTAACGTGCTTTCGAACTGCTAGGTTGGCAGAAGCTGGGAAAAGTCACGAGAGCTCACTCCGTTACGGGGAGCTAGGGATTCGAACCATCAAACTGCTGGCCTTTCTGATCGACAAGCTCAGTGCCTTAGCCACTGAGCCACCACATCCCTTGTTGAACATTACTGAATGTTGAACATTACTGGAGTTAATTAAAATGAAAATTACGATGACGCAGTCCTGTGAACAATTGATGAGTTACCCCTAGATGATCCCTAGGTGGCAGCAGAGGAATGATTTTTTGCTGTATATTTTGGGCCACCATCTGGTCTGGTTGGGCAACTTTATATATTAGATGTGGTTTATTCTGAACGGCTCATAGACTGAAAGGGAAAAGAGGTGGGAAAACATTTTTAGCCATGTTATGGGAATGTAAATAAACAAGGCGCCCTCTTAAACTTGTTATTTTTTTCAAACTGGCAGGCAGTTTGGACTTTGGAACTCCGTCTAGTTTTACTTCCAGTCCACTGCTACAGCGTGGAGTTTGGAAGATATCGGCCTGGTAGCTATCCAAGCCTGAAAAAGTTCTGTAGTTATGAAATCTCTTGAAAGACTGTTGGCCGGGGCTTTGCTGGAGAGGAATTCCCTTTAACCAAAATTAAAGGAGGTTTTATCGGGACGAGGAGTCGGCTTCATGATCTTGGGAAGCGTAGGTCAGAACAGAACGCTACAGAAAGTGGTTCCCAGTGTGTGCATGCCCAGAGCTGCCAGGAGTAGGGAACAGCTAAGGAACAAGGGTCGACTCGAGAGTAAAGACCACAGGTTGATAGTGAAAGCCCCCTCCCAGAGGAAATAAAAGAGGAGCGAAAGGGGAGTGGAGTTTTCAGGAGGCCATTAGTTCGCTTCATTGGTTCGTGACTCTCCGAGACTCCTTGCCAAGTTTTGCAGATATCGGCCTGGCAGCTCTCCAAGCCAGAGAAGGTCTGTGACTGTAAATCCTCCCTTGAAAGACTTTGCTGGATATGAATGAGGCTTTGGAACTCCATCTATTTTGACTTCCAGTCCACTCTATCGGAAGGATACTGAAAAATCCCCATTCCCTCCCAATCAGCAGGGATTCGGGAGGCAGAGAATAGATGGGGATTGGGCCAGTCAAAGGTGGGATTTACCCATTCTCTGAATTACTCATAATTTCCACTACCAGTTCTCCAGAACTGGTGAGAACCTGCTGAATACCACCTCTGATGGAAGAAGAAGAAAAACAGAAACCAGGAAGTTAGCAGACATCCTTCAAGTCCCATCTGGCAGAAAAATCTAGCAGTCCGAAAAAGAAGGCAGTCAAGGTGACATGTGATGGATTGCTAACGGTGAATAGCACTTGGTAAAGGATAAAAGGACAAATTCTATAGGTGTCCCTTTATCTCGGGAGTTTCCCACCTGGGCATGCTTCCATCAACGTCTATCAAATGCTTCGATTCAGGAACGAATGAAAAAACAATGAACCCAGAAAATAAGAACGAGTGACCCTTATAAAAGATTTGAGAGAAGAAGAATTTAGATTGTGCAAGTAGGACATTACATGCACAAATTCGTTGTTGCTGTTTTAAATTTTCATTCATGTCTCCATGCTACCCTATCCACACAGATTCCTTCAGTTGTTGGATGCTCATCTTCGTAAATGTTTTGATGCGATCAAGCCAGCGTGTCCTTTCCTTGCCCCTTCTTCTTGTTCCACTAACCTAGGGGTCAGCAACCTTAAACACTCAAAGAGCCACAAATGTCCTAACCAGAAGCCCCCATTCAATTCTGGAGCTGACCGGAAGTCCTGTTCCCCCCACCATAGAGTCTCCTCCTAGCACCGCGTCCTTTTTCCTCTGCTGACTGGAAATCCGGTTTCTCCACCATAGAGTCTCCTCCTAGCATGGCGTCCTTTTTCCTCTGCTAATTGGAAGTCCAGTTCCTTCACTATAGAGTCTCCTCCTAGCGTGGCATCCTTTTTCCTCTGCCAACCGAAAGTCCGCTTCCCCCACCATAGAGTCTCCTCCTAGCACGGCGTCCTTTTTCCTCTGCTGACTGGAAATCCAGTTTCTCCACCATAGAGTCTCCTCCTAGCACAGCGTCCTTTTTCCTCTGCTGACTTGAAATCCGGTTTCTCCACCATAGAGTCTCCTCCTAGCACAGCGTCCTTTTTCCTCTGCTGACTTGAAATCCGGTTTCTCCACCATAGAGTCTCCTCCTAGCATGGCATCCTTTTTCTTCTACCTATCCTAACTGAAAGCTCTATCAATTGTGGAGCCGACCAGCAACAGGGAGCTGCAGCAGAGGGATCAAAGAGCCACATGTGGCCCCAGAGCAGTGGTGGGTTCCTGCTGGATCGCACCGGATCGCGCGCGCTCCCTTTCAGCGCTCCACCTGGCTTGCGCGCTCCCTTTCAGCGCTCCACCTGGCTTGCGCGCTCCCTTTCAGCGCTCCACCTGGCTCTCGCGCTCCCTTCCGGCGCTGAAACTGGAAGTACAGTCTTGCCCCGCCCCTGGCGAAGCAACGACGCCTGCCTGCGCTCCACCAGCTCGGCTGGGAACGGAGATGTTTCCTCAGCGGAGCGGAGCGCCTGAAAAGACTTTTCAGGCGCTCCGCTCCGCTGAGGAAACATCTCCGTTCCCAGCCGAGCTGGTGGAGCGCAGACAGGCATCGTTGCTTCGCCAGGGCCGGGCAAAACTGTACTTCCGGTTTCAGCGCCGGAAGGGAGCGCGAGAGCCAGGTGGAGCGCTGAAAGGGAGCGCGCAAGCCAGGTGGAGCGCTGAAAGGGAGCGCGCAAGCCAGGTGGAGCGCTGAAAGGGAGCGCGCAAGCCAGGTGGAGCGCTGAAAGGGAGCGCGCGCGATCCGGTGCGATCCGGGAGGAACCCACCACTGCCCCAGAGCCACAGTTTACCGCCCCTTACACTAACCATTCCTAGCATCGTTGACTTATCCAAAGAATGTGCACCAATGCAAGCAAGATATTCCTTCGCTATTCTGTGAAAACATGCAGATGCTTTCCACAGCTCCTACTGATAAAGGAGCAGAAAAGAACCTCTTTTTTGTGTCCATGTGTCAGTATTGATTGTGTGAGAGTGACACTGTATATGATATCATTCTGCTCACTCAAGTCTGTTTTTAAAGGATTCATCAATACTCTCCTATTTTCCCGAGCTATATTTCTCTTTTTTTAAAAAAAAAAAATGAGATGCTAAAGGCCGAAACCTTTTTCTCTAGATGTTATTATAGAAATCTTTACTCCATTATGCGTTTTTCCATTCAGCTTGCATTTAATGTGTTTGTTCCCCCCTTTTCTAAGTCTCTGGATGGTTACAGGCTGTCATCACGACTGCTATTGTAATAAAATGAAATTAAGAATAATCAAGTAACAGAGCATAGATACCTTTCCAATGCACTTTGGGAAAGTCTATAAATTGTTGTTGTGGCCTGTCAGCCGCCAGCCCCTCCAGCAACCGAATCAGATGAGGAGGAGACGCATCCGTGTATCAGGCGCAGAAGGCAGAGGAGAGGAGAGCAGTGGAAATCTATGGGCTGGTCCTTGGGAAGGAAGATCCACCACTGCTAGTGAAGCCCCACTCTAGCTCTGGGGGTAAAAGGCAGGTGGCGGAGATGAATAGATGTGACAGGCAACTATTCATCTCCCTGCCGGATGGACTTATTAGCCTGCGGTGAGAGAAAAACATTTTGCCGAAACTGCTGGTGTGCCTAATAAAAGAATCTTTTGAGTTAACTTCAGAGGGTTTGTCGTGTTTGGGGAGCTGGGTCAGAACAATTGTAAATAATGTAAGTTTTTATGAGCCGATGCCTTCCATGTGTCGGACTACATTTCCCAGGATTCCCAGCCAACATTCCCTGGGTGTCTAAAGGGCAGCACCGGAGTATGAGTGATACTAGTATGCCAATTCATCACTGTTTTACTGGCAAAACATTTGAAGGAGAAAATGAGAATTGACGGAGCTCAGGTGATGAACAACGGCTGCCCTCCTCCTGATCCCCGAGCGTGGAGAGTGGAGAGAAGCTGGGAACAGCGCAGGCCAACCCGGATAGTGCAAAATCTCCATTCTATCCCTACTCCAGGGGAAGGATACTGTAAAATCTCCATTTCCTCCCCACTCCAGGGGAAGGATACTGCAAAATCTCCATTCCATCCCCACTCCAGGGGAAGGATAATGTAAAATCTCCATTTCCTCCCCACTCCAGGGGAAGGATACTGCAAAATCTCCATTTCCTCCCCACTCCAGAGGAAAGGTACTGCAAAATCTCCATTCCCACCCCACTCCAGGGAAAGGATACTGTAAAATCTCCATTTTCTCCCCACTCCAGAGGAAGGGTACTGCAAAATCTCCATTCCCACCCCACTCCAGGGAAAGGATACTGCAAAATCTCCATTTCCTCCCCACTCCAGGGAAAGGATACTGCAAAATCTCCATTCCCACCCCACTCCA
>NC_138553.1:81798609-81873614 GCF_964273705.1 Natrix helvetica | reverse complement strand
GGAAGAGGAGGAGAAGGAGGAGAAGAAAGAGAAGGAGGATGACGACTAGCGGTGTCCTTGGTGTCCTCTGAGCTTGGTGGTTTTCTTGCAGTCATTTCATTACCCAAATAGGTAACACCATCAATGCTGAAAGGGTTTGTGGATGGAAGAGAAGGAGGAGGGGAGGATGAGGACTTTGGATCCTTGGTGCTCTCTGAGCTTGGCTATTTCCTCACAGACATTTCATTACCTAACGAGGTAACATCATCAGTGCTAGAAGGGAGTGGGGGGCGCTGGAACGAGAGCACTGATGCTGTTACCTACTTCGGCCTGTGGCTATTGCTTTGGAAATCCTTTCCTGTAAGATTCCTCTACGGGCGACTCCAGCTGTCGCTTTTATCGTGTCGAATTTATTTTTAGCGCCTGCTTGATTTCCCCAGGATTTCAGCCATCGTAATGTTTTCCTCTTCCACGGTTGCCTGCTTCAGGCCTGCTCTGGCACTGAGGTAGCTTGTTTGTTTTAATTCCCATTGTTTTCAGCGACTGACTCTTGTTCGTCCCAGCTGCCTCGTGGCTTTGGAACAATAAGGGACAGAAGCCACCTGCCAAATGGCAGCTACGAACAATACAATACAATACAATAGCAGAGTTGGAAGGGACCTTGGAGGTCTTCTAGTCCAACCCCCTGCCTAGGCAGGAAACCCTATACCGTTTCAGACAGATGGCTATCCAACATCTTCTTAAAGACTTCCAGCGTTGGGGCATTCACAACTTCTGGAGGCAAATTCTGTTCCACTGATTCATTGTTCTCACTGTCAGGAAATTTCTCCTCAGTTCTAAGTTGCTTCTCCCATATATTTTATTTCAACAATAAAAACTCTTCACTTTACAGCTTCCTAGGTTAGGATCCAAGCCCTTTCCTTCAAATAGCTAGCGTTGGGGGGGGGGGGTGTCCAATTAAAATTGCCCATTTGCGAAGGTTTCTGGTGCGGGGGGGGCATTATCAAGACATTTAGCCCCATGCACAGTCTGCGGCTTTAATTCGCATTAATCATCTCGGCCACGGGTCAATTCCGACTGATTACCTTGACGTGGCCTGTTCTTAATGACCAATTTATCTATCGGAGGAAGTAAACAAACGGATATTTGGCAAGCCGCCAAGTGTCAGGGCAGGATCAGGGGCTCAAGCAATCGGTTCTTTTGGGTCC
This sequence comes from Natrix helvetica, assembly GCF_964273705.1. Lineage (NCBI taxonomy): Eukaryota > Metazoa > Chordata > Lepidosauria > Squamata > Natricidae > Natrix > Natrix helvetica. The sequence continues at coordinate 81,872,427 of NC_138553.1, read as the reverse complement.
AGAGACCACGAGCACAGCAGTAAATAAAGGGAATTTAAGCTTTATTACTAATTCAAGCCAACAGATGTGAAAGCAGAACATTAAAAAATCATGCTTATCAAGTATGATACCCAAATCTCTTGCCAAGCTGCCAGGAGCTCCTTAAGGATAGGAGAGATACAGAATAATGTATATTATACATTATTATACATTATATTATACAGATACAGAAGAGCCTCGTGCTGGGAACGAAGGAGGGCAAAAGAAGAAGGGGAGGACAGAGAAGGAGGTGGCTGTATGGAGTCACCGAAGCAGTTGGCCTGAGATTCAATGGACTCCGGGGGATGATAGAGGACAGGAAGGCCTGGAGGAACATTGTCCATGGGGACACAATGAGTTGGATACGACTTCGCGAAGAAGAAGCAGAAGGAGGAGGAGGAGGAGGAGGAGGAGGAGGAGGAGGAGGAGGAGGAGGAGGAGGAGGAGGAGGAGGAGGAGGAGGAGGAGGAGGAGGAGGAGGAGGAGGAAGAAGAAGAAGAGGAAGAGGAGGAGGAGGAGGAGGAGGGGAGGAGGAGGAAGAAGAAGAAGAGTAGGAGGGAGAGGGGAGGAGGGGGAGGAGGAGGAGTTCCTGGAATGTTGTTTGATGTGGAAGGTAATGGATTAGGTTGAGATCTAAGCATGTACAGTTGATAGGAACAGATTTCTCTTCTTATTCTAATCTTTTCAGCCACTCCAATTTGTGGAATTCAGAGAATGAAAAGATCCAGTAAAAAATAGGAAAAAATAGGAAATGTAAAAAGCAGAATGGAGGCACTTTCCCTTCAAGGAGCATATAGCAAACTATAAAGGAAAAAAGATTAAAATTAATGAAGCCCTTTATTCCAGGATAAGAGCTAAATCCATCTCAATCAAAGGACATGGGCTTGGGAATACGAGAACTACTCTCCCATTTTAATTTGGTTTAATAAAATTAAAGTTCCTTTATAAATGATGAGCACGTAAACATCTTCAGTAACTTTTTTCGGAGAGCAAATGCTATAAAATCTGGTATGCCCATAAACATATGTGTCTAACGAAGACTGTTTTACAGTTTCTTTGCATGTCATTTATTTTGATTTATTTCACATTGCACAGGATTCTTTTTCCTCCAACGTGTTGAAGTTAAAAAGTTTTAAGCTGTAGCCGTAAAAATACACTTGAGAACTATCTACAAGTTTTTCAATAGGGTATTACAAGTATTTGACCGAAGGCTGGAAATCTTTACTCCCGAAAACTTCTGTAAGCAAGTTTTCTACAGGGAGGATGAAATGCGAAGCCATAAATCACTTGGTCTCAAGAAAAAAATCCATGAGAGTTTAATAAGAAACTCAGCTAATTAAATGGATCGCCCGTTCTTGCGTGATCTGGAGATTTTCCTTTTAACTCCCTTTTTAAAATTAATCCTAGGTGGCATTTTCACTGGCCTGAACACACAAAAAAAATCCCCCCTTCCTAATCAAAACAACGCAGGAATGCAATGAGGGGGGAAATGTGCAATCGTATATATGCAAAAAGGGACGCAGTGGCTCAGTGGCTAAGACGCTGAGCTTGTCAATCGAAAAGGTTGGCAGTTTGGCGGTTCGAATCCCTAACGCCGCGTAATGGAGTGAGCTCCCGTGACTTGTCCCAGCTTCTGCCAACCTAGCAGTTTGAAAGCGTGTAAAAATGCAAATAGAAAAGCAGGAACCACCTTTGGTGGGGAGGCAACAGCGTTTCGTGTGCCTTTGGCATTTAGTCATACCGGCCACATGACCGTGGAGATGTCTTCGGACAGCGCAGGCTCTTCAGCTTTGAAACAAAGATAAGCACTGCCCCCTAGAGTCAGGAATGACTAGCACATATGTGCGAGGGGAACCTTTACCTTTACCTTATATATGCAAAAGTCTAATTGCATGTTGTGGGAGGCCAGGTTCCCCTCCCTTTAGAAGAATGAAATATTAAAAAGGCAGAATATTATAGATTATATTAATGGAGAAACATGCTCTTAAAGATAGAAAGCAGACTCAGACTTTCTAAATAGCACCCCCCACTTCTGCAACAGGTATGTGATGACCCAGGGAGGGGCACGAAAGCAACACAGCCAGAGAACAGGTGTAACTCCCCTTTATTGCACCCAAGTGTCCCCAATTTTACTACAAGTCCTGGAGCAAAGCTCTCACACGTACCTTCAGCAGCCTCTGGCTGCAAATAGTCCAACAAGCAAGATTAGCAAAGCAGTAACCAAGGCAAGAAGCGCAGTTTGCAAGGTGAGAAAAATAGTAACCAGAGCAAGAAGTTCAGTGAAGCAGGCAAACTGGGCAAATCCCACAAAACAGAGAACGGTAATTTCCAGGCATCAGCAAGTGCACACGGGGCACCATAGATTCAATGCTTTTTTCCTGACAAATGCCCCTCTCACCGGCATCTCCTTTCATCTCAGTCCCCAGATGTGCCTTGTGAAGATGGGCGGGGCACTGTCCTCCCTTGTAGCTGGCTCAGTCTGCGTTCTCACCTTCTCTCCACTCTCCATGCTCTTGGATCAGGAGGAGGTGGTCCTTGCTCATCGCCTGAGCTCTGGCTCTCACGCTCATCGTTCCTCTGTTCCTCCCTGTCTACAAGCTGTTCAAATCCTGAAATTGCTTGTCCTAACTGGCCCTGCCCTTCCCCATTTTCCTCCACAGCCAACAAAGTCGCCCCCTCAATCTCTGTCGGCTCAGCTCCCAGCTCGTCTTCCCCTTCAGATTCAGGTTCTGACGGAGGTACGACAAGATATTTTGTGCCTATTAAGAAAGACTGAGCCAGCCTATCTACAAAACAAAAGACCTTCAGCTCCAGGATGATGGGATTAAGAAGAATAGGACATGATCTTTCAGGACATAATAGGATTAACCAGTGGTGAAATTCAATTTTTTTACTACCTGTTCTGTGGGCATGGCTTGGTGGGCGTGGCAGGGGAAGAATACTGCAAAATCTCCATTCCCACCCCACTCTGGGGCCAGCCAGAAGTGGCATTTTCCGGTTCTTCGAACTACTCAAAATTTCCGCAACCAGTTCTCCAAACTTCTCAAAATTTCACTACTGGTTCTCTGAATTTCTCAAAATTTCTGCTACCAGTTCTCTGAACTACTCAAAATTTTTACTACCAGTTCTCTGAACTACTCAAAATTTCTGCTACCGGTTCTCCGGAACCTGTCAGAACCAGCTGGATTTCACCCCTGGGATTAACCCACTACCATTTTGCAGAAGACCCAGAGCTCACTAGATTGCACAATCTCCTAAAGGCTTATTCAGACATGTTCAGCTGACCCAAAACAACAAACCCTGGTATGGTTCTGTTCATCAGTAAACTTTCTTTCCTCCCATGTCATTTCCAGCGTCTTTCTCCCAGCGTGGAACCGAAACAGATGGATTTTCCTTCCTACAACACAAAGCCATGGGTCAGCATTCTGTTCATTCTCAATTAGGTGATGTGCATGAGGGATGACATTGGGAGCTATCATTTTTCAGGCCAGGAATGTGGATTATGACAACAGCGCATAATATTTTTTTTTTTGGCTTCGGCAGCAGTCAAAATGGCAACTCAGCTGCGGGAAAGGTAGAGAAAAGAAACAGAGCAATGAAATTGCAGGAATTGGATGGATCTCACTTTGCATTTATAAAGGGCAGTTGAGGCTATCCAGCTACCAGCATGAATTTGGCAGAAGCTATCCAAATGCTTGATGCAGCCAAGTTGGGTAAAGATCTTTACTCTACGCTACAATGAAGTTGTTTTAAGCAGTTGACCATCTCTTGGCAATATGGGGAATGATTTTTATATCTGCAGTAGCTTATTTATAATGTCAGTTTCTCCGACACTTCCCATGGCTTCATGGACATTATTTTTTAAGTCTTGGAGCTAAGCCATTTGTTGTGGCCTGTTGGCTGCAGATGAATCGGAGGAGGAGGAGGAGGAGGAGGAGGAGGAGGAGGAGGAGGAGGAGGAGGAGGTGGTGGTGGTGGTGTGGGAGTCAGGGGCAGCAGCAAGGCAACCTGAGAGCTTCGAGGGGAAGAGGGAATGGAGCTGGCAGAGAGAGAGAGAGAAAGAGAGCGACAGAGAGAGCGACAGAGAGAGACAGACAGAGGCAGAGCCTGGGCTTCTGTCAGCCCTCAGTTGGAGAGTCAACAGCCCCCAGGTCTGGAGATGGCTGATGAGGAAGAGGAAGAACAGCTGGGTCCAAAGCTTGACTCGTGGATGCACAGAAAGCAGAGGAGAGGAGAGGAGTGGAAATCTATGGGCCGGTCCTTGGGATGGAAGAGCCACTGCTGCTAGCAAAGCTCCACCCTAACTCTGGGGATAAAAGGCAGGTGGTGGAGATGAATTTACATAGCAGACAACTATTCATCTCCCTGTCGGACAGACTTGTCAGCCTGCGGTGAGAGAGAAACTTTTAGACGGGGCTGCTGGCGTTCCTAATAAAGGAATCTTTGAGTTTACTTCAGAGGGTTTGTTGTGCCTGGGGATCTGGGTCAGAATACCACTGTTGTTTGTTAACCCACCTGGTGTAGCAATCAACGGGTCTTCCACAAAGGGTACTCCCTCATGTCCTCAATTAAAGATACTTTTGTGTTTTCTTTGCATGCTATCTTATAAACCAATAAAATTGTTTAACAAAGGGAGAAGAAAATATCCTACCCAGCACAACACCGTTTAAAAAAAATCTGACGATTGGTAAGCTGTGTGACTGGCTACACGCGGGGAATGTTAACTTATTTACTTGACAATCTCGAGACGCCATTGCAGCTATTGGAAAACCAGGTTAGGTCGTGTGATAAGGTTCATTTCCCCTGGCGAATAGAATTTGGAAGGGGTAAAAATCAGAGCAGGGGAGGGAGAGAGATGCCATTGCGATAATAACCCAATTCTAAAATGCCTTTTTTTCCCCAAAACAGCGCATCCCTCTAACCGTGCTTCCATTTTGGCACCATGTCTGAACAATTTTCAATTCAGTCCCTGAGCTTTGATAACCTCTCCTTTATAAGTCACTGTTGTTGAGCTTTTTAGGGACCGGCTCATATTTCCAGGCAACAATGCAAGAGCATTTCTCAGACTTTTTTTTGTTTTTTTGTTTTTAAAAAAAACAACTTCCAATTTTCAGCCTGCAATCTCTTACTGATCTTCCCACCCAACTATGATTAACAGGGGTCTCAGCCCAGATTACCCTTTTTTTTTGAGAGCACCCGAAGGTTAGCTAGGTGGCACCATCTGCTGGGACTGATTTGAGAGGCACGTTATTTGCTCGTTGGGTAAGAGCACCGATGGATTATTCACTCTAGGAGGGAGATGGGCGGGGTCTAAATACGATATGTTGGGGGTGTGTGTGTGTGTGTGTAGAACTGAAAGAAGGGGAGAGTGCATGCATGAAGTTAACAACTCAAGTAAAGTAGAATTTAAATCAACTGAAGATTGAACATGATGAAATAGAAGGAGTAGTAATTTGTGCATATGGCCAACTTAATTTATTACAATTTGCAGAGGAAAATATGGAAGCAAGGGCTAATAGATTACATTGCTTCAGGAATTAAAGCAGTCGCAAGAGTTCAGCTCCATCAATGTCTTTAAATGAAAGACTAGACTAGATTAGACTAGACTAGACTAGACTAGCAGAGAATAGAATAGAATAGAATAGAATAGAATAGAATGGAATGGAATGGAATGGAATGGAATGGAATGGAATGGAATGGAATGGAATGGAATGGAATAGAATAGAATAGTCTGATTGTCTCCTTGATTAATTTACATTCATTGCTTCTAACCTTTCCTTTAAGCACTTTGGAAAATAGGTTCTCTTCTTTCTAGCAGCTCCTCAAATGCTGGATTACCACTATCTAGTCATTCTTATCTCCAGACTAGCAGTACCCAAACCTTGCACTTCCCTGAGTAACTACTTCATATCTAGGACACAAGCAACGGGGGCCCTTGCCAAAGGAGATTTCTGCAGTTAGCTTTTGCTTAACTCTATAATTCATCCTCCGTCTTTTTGTATCTTCCACAACCTAGAGTCACAGGGATTTTTCAAATTAAAAGTTGACAGCGCCCTGGCTTTTCGTCTCTCTCCTGATTTATAGGCACCCGCCGAAACTCTGGATGTACCTAATTTCCCAAATTGGCTTGTACTCAGTCAGGACACCTGCTCAGTATCACTGCGGCAACACCGTCTCTGCGTTATTATGCTTCTGCCAGAGTGAAATTCCCAGGAGGATGTCCTGGAATGCCTGGACCATCTTGGGGGACAAGGGGAAGAGATGTTGCCTAGGAAACCATCAGAGAAGAGAGGCAGGAGCCCCCAGAGGCTTAAGGGTCAGAGAAAGAAACTTTGGAAGAATTGCCCTGGTGGATCAAACAGCTAAAACGATGGTGTACTTTGAGACTTGCAAGCTTCTGTAGCCTTTCAATATTGTATAGTCAGCCAATCAACTTGTGCTTCCTGTCACATTTACCTGGGAGGGTTGACTTTGTCTCTCAAAATCATCATCCTCTTTTAATGACCTCATAATCCCTTGCAGGGTGGATTCTGGGCAACTGAATGGAGCTAGCAAAGGGTTTTACTGGCCGGATGCCCTTCCTGTTCCCAATGCCGAGTTTTGTTCTCTACCTCTAGGCCACCGCACCACTCACTTTTCGAAGTAAGTGCAATGAAAGCAGGGGAAGTATCATAGTATCATAGGGCTAGAAGGGACCTTGGAGGTCTTCTAGTCTAACCCCCTGCCCATGGCTGCCAAACACTCACTGAATATCTGGGGAGTTAGCAAGGAAAGTCAACAAATTAAGAAATTTAAGAAAGAAAAACACTGGAAGTTTTAAAGAAAAGACTGGACAGTCACTTGTTTGAAGTGGTATAGAGCTTCCTGTCTGAGCAGGGGGTTGGACTAGAAGACCTCCAAGGTCCCTTCCAACACTCTTATTCTATTCCATTCTGTTCTGTTCTGTTCCGTTCCATTCTATTCTATTCCACTCTTATTCTGTATTGTGAATTCTATATTCTGTATTCTGTATTCTATATTCTATATTCTATTCTATTCCACTCTTATTCTATATTCTATATTTTATTTTATATTCTGTATTCTGTATTCTATATTCTATTCTGAATTTTGTATTCTGTATTCTGTATGCTATATTCTATTCTGAATTTTGTATTCTGTAGTCTGTATTCTATATTCTATATTCTATTCTGAATTTTATATTCTATATTCTATTCTGTATTCTATATTCTATTCTGTATTCTATATTCTATATTCTATTCTGAATTTTGTATTCTGTATTCTGTATTCTATATTCTATATTCTATTCTGAATTTTATATTCTATATTCTATTCTGTATTCTATATTCTATATTCTATTCTGTATTCTATATTCTATATTCTGAATTTTGTATTCTGTATTCTATATTTTATATTCTATTCTGAATTCTGTATTCTGTATTCTATATTCTATTCTGAATTTTATATTCTATATTCTATTCTGTATTCTATATTCTATATTCTATTCTGTATTCTATATTCTATATTCTATTCTGAATTTTGTATTCTGTATTCTGTATTCTATATTCTATATTCTATTCTGAATTTTATATTCTATATTCTATTCTGTATTCTATATTCTATATTCTATATTCTATATTCTATATTCTATATTCTATATTCTATATTCTATATTCTATATTCTATATTCTATATTCTATATTCTATATTCTATATTCTATATTCTATATTCTATATTCTATATTCTATATTCTATATTCTATATTCTATATTCTATATTCTATATTCTATTCTGAATTTTGTATTCTGTATTCTATATTCTATTCTGAATTTTATATCCTATATTCTATTCTGTATTCTATATTCTATATTCTATTCATTGAGAAGATCCCTGTGCATAGGCTTTTAGTGATAAATCAGTTTAATTGGACTTTAATGGGCAGACCTGGTCTCTTGGGCCTGATCGAATGTTTCTTTCCGTCTCCCACCCTGCATCGTTGCTTCCCGCCCTTCCATTTGAGAGACAATGGCATCCACTTAACCTGTAAAGTTCTACTGAAAAAGTTGTGAACTGAAAAAAAAGAGTCCTTGGAACTTCTAAAGTCTTGGCTTGTTGGCGTTCCAGCGACGGAGGTGGTTTTATCAGCTGTTGGCCCAGGGTTCTCTTGGGAACTCAGCTGAATGGCTACCAGTTATCCTGCTGTTGGATTGTGGAGTGTGTCATTTTTGCAGCCACGGGCTAAGAAACCACTTGATTCTCTCATTTTTTTTCAGAGCCGCAGAACAAATGGAGCAAGGAAGCATTCAAGAGGATTCAATCGTGCCATTGTACAGGCTGAGTCGTGAACGTACAATTGGATTCCTACTGACCCAGTGAAAAAGCGAAGTGGCTGCGTTGCGATGGTACGGTGGACTCACAAAAGCCTACTTTTTCACACACACCCCAACCATCTCGGTCAACAACAAAAACACAACACACACACACACACCCAACGCAACACTCCGCTGGTTGTCTTGAGACAATGACAGTATCAGCAGAACTGCAAGCCACATGCGACTCTTTTGTTTGTTAAAGCAATGGCTGAGGATTGTAGGGAGGTGAAAATGGCTTCACCCCCCCCCCCCCCATGTGTTCTGCAAATTGTTTACTTTCTCTCCTGTTTGAGGAGCTGGTTTTCAGATAATGAAATATATTGGCTACACATGCATACTTTTGTTTCCCAGAAGATTTGTATTAGAGTGCTCTCAAGTTTCCCTGTTATATTCCTTTTAAGGTATGATTTCCCAAAAACTCAGAACGTGGAGCTGTTGGCTTGTACAGCTTTGGGGTTTGAAAATCTCATAAAACTACCATCCGGAGAGGATGAAAAAGAAACTAAGCAGGCTTCACCGGGGTTCCTATCGCTCAGCAGGTCAGGATTATATCACATAATGCCTTGGTAAGGTCACACTAAAGGGACGTGGTGGCTCAGTGGCTAAGACGCTTGTCGATCAGAAAGGTCGGCAGTTTGGCAGTTCTAATCCCCAGCGCTGCATAATGGGGTGAGCTCCCGTGACTTGTCCTAGCTTCTGCCAACCCAGCAGTACGAAAGCACGTAAAAATGCAAGTAGAAAAATAGGAACCACCTTTGGTGGGAAGGTAACAGCGCTCCCTGCGCCTTCGGCGTTGAGTCATGCTGGCCACATGACTATGGAGATGTCTTCGGACACTGCTGGTCTTCGGCTTTGAAACAGATATGACCACCGCCCCTAGAGTTGGGGATGACTAGCAGATATTTGCGAGGGGAACCTTTACGTAAGGGCACACTTGGAATCCTGCATTCAGTTTTGGTTGCCATGATGTAAAAAAAGATGTGGAGACTCTGGAAAGAGTGCAGAGAAGAGCAACAAAGATGATTAGGGGACTGGAGACTAAAACATATGAAGAACGGTTGCAAGAACTGGGTCTGTCTAGTTTAATGAAAAGAAGGACCAGGGGAGACATGATAGCAGTCTTCCAATATCTCAGAGGTTGCTACAAAGAAGAGGGAGTCAAGCTATTCTCCAAGGCACCTGAGGGCAGAACAAGAAGCAATGGGTGGAAACTAATCAAGAGAAGCAACTTAGAACGAAGAAGAAATTTCCTGACAGTGAGAACAATTAATCAGTGGAACAACCTGACTCCAGAAGTTGTAAATGCTCCATCACTGGAAGCTTTTAAGAAGAACTGGTAATAACTCACATTTTTCAGTGCCGTTGTAATTTTGATGAAGTTGCAAGCTGAGGAATACCCATATTTTTCTTCAGAAATTAGCCCCACTAAACCCCACAGAATGTATCTCCAGTTAAACAAGACCCACAACCATATGCAGTTGTTGTTGTTAGTTGTGAAGTTGTGTCCGATCAATTGTGACTCTATGGACAATGTTCCTCCAGGCCTTCCTGTCCTCTACCTTGTGTGTCCAATTGCACTTGGCCAATAAAGAATTCTATTCTATTCTATTCTATTCTATTCTATTCTATTCTATTCTATTCTATTCTATTCTATTCTATTCTATTCTATTCTATTCTATTCTATTCTATTCTATTCTATTCTATTCTATTCTATTCTATTCTCTATTCTATTCATTTTCTCTATTCCATGCTTATCATTTTCTCTCTTCTCTTCTTTTTTCTATTCTATTTTCTGTTCTATTCTTTTCTATTCTATTCATTTTCTTTATTCCATGCTAATCATTTTCTCTCTTCTCTTCTTTTTTCTATTCTATTTTCTGTTCTATTCTTTTCTATTCTATTCTATTCTCTATTCTATTCATTTTCTCTATTCCATGCTAATCATTTTCTCTCTTGTCTTCTTTTTTCTATTCTATTTTCTGTTCTATTCTTTTCTATTCTATTCATTTTCTTTATTCCATGCTAATCATTTTCTCTCTTCTCTTCTTTTTTCTATTCTATTTTCTGTTCTATTCTTTTCTATTCATTTTCTCTATTCCATGCTAATCATTTTCTCTCGTCTCTTCTCTTCTTTTATATAGTTAACATTTTCTGTCATCGTCTCAACATTTTTCTTGTGGGATCCTTAAGGTAATCAGGACCTGGGGCGAAAAACCCCTAAGGAAAATTAATCATGATCATTAAGAATATTGATATTTTAGTCATTGGGAGATAATGCCCAACTGTACTCATCTATCTGCTTTTAGCCTCCATTGTAAATTTCCAGGAATTATTTCCACAGTTATGTTGTAGATGTGGCGTGGTTTCTTTTTTCTTTTTGCAGCCAGTAAATATTTACACACAAATGTAGAGAAAGCAACTTTATTGTAGCTTTGTTATACAATAGCTGGAAACTGAAGGAAGGCTACCCATGGCTAATTGTGTGGGGAGGGGAAAGTGTTGAATATTTTATCACACTCCAGTGCTGACTAGCTGAAGAGATGTAAACAAACCCAGGGAAGATTCAGCTGCCTAAGCAAATACAGTAGGATCTTTTGCAAAGACCTTGCAAATTGTTTAACAAAGAGTTGTGCCTTTCCTTCCAGGAAAAAAAAAACCCAATTTAATTTCCTGGATAGTAGTAGAGTAGGCTGGTTTCCTGCTGTTCCTTCAGCCGGAACTCATATCAAATATAATCTTTTACCTCTGAATATTACAATCAAATATACACTGTTTTAAAAATATATATATATATATAGTTTTCTCAGCCTCGTACCTTAGATTATAATGAGTTCCAGGGATCTGAATTCAAACCTAGAATATCCATTGCAATCAGAGGTGGTATACAGCAGGTTCTGACCAGTTCTGAAGAACCGGTAGTGGAAATTATGAGTAGTTCGGAGAACTGGTAAATACCACCTCTGACTGGCCCTGCCCCCATCTATTCTCTACCTTCCGAGTCACAGCTGATCAGGAGGAAATGGGGATTTTGTTGTATCCTTCCCCTGGAGTGGGGATGACTCTACTCTACTCTACTCTACTCTACTCTACTCTACTCTACTCTACTCTATCTACTCTACCTACTCTACTCTACTCTACTCTACTCTACTCTACTCTACTCTACTCTATCTACTCTACTCTACTCTACTCTACTCTACTCTACTCTATCTACTCTACTCTACTCTACTCTACTCTATTCTATTCTATTATGCATTCTATTCTATTCTATTCCATTCTATTGCTCTGTTCTGTTCTGTCCTATCCTATCCTATTCCAATTATACGTATGGACTGCTTTATGCAGAATACTCAAACTAAAATAGTTACTCAACCAGGTCTGTTGTGTATCTGTTTGGATCTTGAGTTCTTTTGTCTCTTCTCACAGGGAAGAAAATGTAGCCTGAATTGTGCACAATAATTATAATGAAAGAATGGACAGAAATATGAAACGCTGCCTTCTCTCTGCTCGATTAACAGGACTCTGAGAATTTCAAATATGGGAGACTAGAAAATTCAGTTCAGGCACGATGGTGACCGTTGTTGAGATAGATTGGGTTCCATAAGCAGAACATCAACTGCTGATGCTCGTATTTGAGAAGATGGAGTGGGCAGAAACCTTTTTTTATTAAAAAGTAAGCATCCATATGAAAGGTTTTTTCACAGCTCATTTTATTGTGAATGAAAGAGCAAAGGACACTCGGGGAGTGTTGTCCTTGCTCAACAGTGTGATAGTGAAGGCTTCAGTTCATGAAACACCATTGTGGTGCATTTTTTAAAGCCTCCCTTTTAAAGATTCTGCATTTGGTTCTACGTCGCTTTTAGGTACAGAACCATCTGACTTTATCAGCAGAAGGATCGTGAGGAAATAGAATCCCCTGAGCAACCCCCCCCCCAAATATTCATTCCATAGATGAGTGGTCTAAAGCAGCGGTCACCAATTGGTGGCCGGCGAGAAAATTTGGGTGGTCTGCAGAAAAATTATTTGCATTTTTTATATTGCACTAAATCAGGGGCCCTCAAACTACGGCCCCTGGGCTGGATACGTGCAATGAACGCTTGTGTTGCTGCAGAGAGTCTCCCCTTCGGGGTCTTTTTCTGTGGGTTGGATGGGAGCAGATATTCCGACTTGGGGTCTGCTTCAGCCTCCTTGTGGGGGGCTTTGCACGAAGGCTAGAGGGAAGAGCCACTGGTGGCAAAGAGCCGGAGGGCCTCGTTCCAGTGGGACTGGAACTGGCTGGCAATCTCAATCTGCTGAGCCTCCAGGTGCCGGTACCTGACCTTGCACTCCCGCGGGTCTTCCCTCTGCTTGGAAAGCCCATGCTCCTAGTCTTCAGTGAGGTGCTTCTGCTGAGCCTCCTCCACGGTCAGATCCAATTTTAACTGAGCTGTTTTGCCAACTCTTTCTCCTGGTGGCTGCTTCGCTCCAACAACTGCTTCCTGTTGGGGCCCAAAGGAGCCCGGGAGGGGAGGGGAGGAGTGGCTGGGAGGGGAGGGGCGAGTAGCGGCTGGCGAGGCACCCCTTGATGTGAGTGACATCGATTTGGCCATGCCCACCTAGTCACATGACCACCTAGCCACGCCCATCCAGCCGGTCATTAGGCAGATCCTACTAGTGGTCTGCAGGATTTAAAATTATGAATTTAGTGGTCCCTTGAGGTCCAAAAGCTTCCAAATTCCATTAGTGTATATCGCATTTTCCTTAAGGATGCAGGAAGATTAAAAGAAGATACTTGATTTAGAAGAGGGGGGGATAGATGATAGATAAATGTTAGATAGAGACAGACAGATAGATGATTGAGATAGATAGATGATATAAACAGACAGATATAGACTGATGATAGATACATAGATATAGATTATGATAATAGATTGATGATAGGAGGGAGAGAGAGAGAGAGAGAGAGATGTATGGATAGATTGATGATAGATGACAGATAGATGAAACAGAGAGAGAGATGATGGATGTATGGATAGATAGATAGATGATAGATAGATAGATAGATAGATAGATAGATAGATAGATAGATAGATAGATAGATAGATGATAGACAGACAGACAGGCAGAGACAGACTGATGATAGATGATAGATGATAGATAGATGAAACACACACAGAGAGAGATGATAGATGTATGGATAGATGATAGATAGATGAGAAAGAGAGAGAGAGAGAGAGATTATGGATGGATGATAGAGAGAGAGAGGGAGGGAGGGAAGGAGGGAAGGAGTGAGGGAGGGAGAGGGAAAGAGAGAAGGAGGGAGGGGGAGATGGGGAAGAGAGAGAAGGGGGAGGGAGGGAAAGAGAGGGGGAGATGGGGAGGTGGAGAGGAGAGAGAGAGACAGAGAGAGAGCACCAGCCCCCAATCAAGGCTAGGAGATTGCAGGCAATTTATTGAAAAAGTGCAGAGTTTTCCTGAGTACATCAAGCAGGGACTTAACCATGTAAGTACAGAGAAAGCTGTTCGGAGGTCAAAACCACAGTAAATCATGGAGGTCAGGCCATAGAAGTGAGAAGACTTGACGGCTGAAATAAAAACCGTGGTGCACCCATTCACAAGGATTGAGGGGCCAGTAAAGAGACAACCCAATTGCTCACAAAGCAGTTAGCCCCACTTTGTGCAATATTAAATTCTTCACTCTTCTAGACAGCACAGACGACACCTCTTCCTTTTCTGTCATTCTTCCCAGCCTCTTCCAAGCGTTAGGAGGATTTAGCCCTCAGCCAAGATCTGCTGACTTGGCACCGTCGAAATGATTTAGCAGTTGGGGAGGGATCTGCCCATTAACAAAAGAAATACCTGGTTCCGTTGGCTGAGAGCCAACACAACTCGCACGCAACGGAGGAGGAGGCATCGGTGGAAGTTCCCATCAGGATCCAAGAAGTTAATGCAAGGGAAATCCACGCACAATAGGAAAGTTTGCACCCATGGATGAGATGCAGAGTGTCAGAGTTTGCAGCCGCAATCACAACCGGAAAGCACACACAGGTAACTGATCCAGTAGGATTCAACACTTCTTTATATACATAATAACACATAAGACCTATATACAATACCCATGCTGGTCCTTCCAACGTGGTAGATAGAAGAGATTGTAAGTAGGTACAAACACAGGCAGGGTCAGCAGAGAAGAGTTTCAGTTCAGAGCTGCAGACTCATAGCTAAGCCACGCCCAGGCTCCAAATTGTGTCGACTCCAATTGGCTGATCTGTTGCTATGCTTATTCATTGGCTGACCTTCTTACTAGGCCCTATTCCAGTTTATGAATATATCGACACTGACATATAGGAATAGCACTTGGACTTATATACCGCTTCACAGTGCTTTTATAGCCCTCTGTGAGCAGTTTACAGAGTCAGCCTCTTGCCCCCAACAATCTGGGTCCTCATTTTACCCACCTCGGAAGGACGAAAGACTGAGTCAACTTTGAGTCGGTCAGAATCAAACTTCTGACTGTGGGCAGAGTCAGCAAGCAATACAGCATTCTTACCACTGTGCCACCAGGAAGGAAGGAAGGAAGGAAGGAAGGAAGGAAGGAAGGAAGGAAGGAAGGAAGGAAGGAAGGAAGGAAGGAAGGATAGCAATAGCACTGAGACTTATATACCGCTTTACAAGGCTTTTACAGCCTTCTCTAAGCAGTTTACAGAGTCAGTCTCTTGCCCCCAACAATCTGGGTCCTCATTTTACCCAGCTTGGAAAAGGCTGAGTCAACCTTGAGACAGTCAGGATTGAACTCCTGGCAGTGGACAGAGTCAGCCTGCAATACAGCATTCTACCCACCCGGAAGTGATACTAAAGCTCACAATTTAGCTCTGATGATGTTACCTAGTTTGGTAACGAAACATCTGCAAGAAAACCAACAACCTCACTCAGCACCAAGGACCCCTCCCCTCCCCCCAATCCTCACTTTGCCAAGCATTTAGGCTACTTGTTTCACTTGATATAGGTTTGCCATCTCTTTCACCTGGTCCCTATTTTGGCAAATGCAGTTCTGAGCTTGCCTATTAATGGAAGCGTTTCGTTTTTCCAAACGTCTTCCTATAACTACCTACACTCTATTGCCAAAAGTATTCGCTCCCACATCCAAATAATCAGAATCAGGTGTTTCAATCCCTTCCATGGCCACAGGGGTATAAAATCAAGTCCCCAAGCATGCAGACTGTTTTTACACACATTTGTGAAAGAAGAGGTCGTTCTTAGGAGCTCCGTGAATTCCAGCGTGGAACTGGGATAGGATGCCACCTGGGCAACAAATCCAGTCGTGAAATTTCCTCCCTCCTAAATATTCCACAGTTGGCTGTATTAGAAGAACATGAAAGTGTTTGGGAACGACAGCAACTCAGCCACGAAGCGGTAGGCCACGTAAACTCGTCCAACATCAGTGTGTGACCTCACAAATGCACTTCTGGAAGAATGGTCACAAATTCCCATAAACACACTCCTAAACCTGGTGGACAGCCTTCCCAGAAGAGTTGAAGAAGCTGTTATAGTTGCCAAGGGTGGACCGACATCCTATTGAACCCCATGGATTAGGAATGGGATGTCACTTACAGTCAGTTCATATGCGAGGAAAGGCAGATGAGCGAATCCTTTTGGCAATATAGTGTATTTATATAAACTTAGCTCAGGAAGGGCTAACGTTTTTATTGTGTCAAAAGCACATGCATGCGTGCAACTGGACATGCGCATGTGCCCATACCCATAATGCAATGTGTCTGTGACACTCCCCTGCATGCCCCACCCCTGTGAATGTGCATGCGCCCTGTATGCACCCCCTGTGCCCCATTTTGGGCCCAAAAACGGGGTGCAGAGGAGGGGTGCATCGCACACACACACCCATGCTCCCCTTTGCTCCCGCGCATACATCTCCCAGATACGCCCAACTCCTGCACATAGGCGGCAGAGATCTGAAAATCATCTGGCCGGCGGGAGCAGAGGTGAGTTCCTATCAGTTCGGCCTGATTCAGCTGAGAAGGTAGTAACTTGGCTGGCCACACCCCTGAACCAGTTCTACAGTGCCACCATTTTGTTTTTTGCTTCTGCGCATGCACAAAAACATTTTTTCACTGCTACGCATGCGCATGTAGCATGCCTCAAGCATGGGCACAAGGAAAGCATCCATGCCCAAGGTGCATCCCTGAGCAAACCGGCAGTAAAAGAAGCCGGAAGCCACCCCTGGGCGGGAGGCATGTGTCCATGCGTGGTAGAGCTGAACTGGGGCAATGGCTGGCGTGCCCGCAGAGAGGTCTCCCCATGCCAGCTGTGGCATGCATGCCACAGACTTAGATGACTGAAATTTGGACTATCCCTCGGAGGATTGCATTCATTTCTGCAGAATTGGCTTATGGCGAGATCCTTTATCGATCTGGAGACGGAAGAGAATATTGGATACAGTGGGATATAATGGTCATTTCATCTCTGCCCACGTTCCCTTGGGGAATAGGGAGGTTTATTACACATTATTCTTACCTGGATGAACTTCCTGTTTTCTTTTCAAAGTTAACAAAAGAAAGAAAGAAAGAAAGAAAGAAAGAAAGAAAGAAAGAAAGAAAGAAAGAAAGAAAGAAAGAAAGAAAGAGGGAGGGAGGGAGGGAGGGAGGGAGGGAGGGAGGGAGGGAGGGAGGAAGGAAGGAAGGAAGAAAGAAAGAAAGAAAGAAAGAAAGAAAGAAAGAAAGAAAGAAAGAAAGAAAGAAAGAAAGAAAGAAAGAGGACTTTAAGGCAGAAACCTTCATATTCCCAAATGACAGAATGGAACTTTTCTTGTAGCTTTTCTTATTTGAAGGACGCTGTCGATATTGTCAGGACACAATCATCGCAGCTGACGGGAGAAGAATTAAAACATTTTTGCCTCTTTTAAAGTTTGCTGGGACTTCCAGAACTTTAAAAATCCAAGATGAGCATTTAGTAGACCTGTTTTCATTCCCATATTCTATCTGATCGGAAAACATCAGCATTGCTGTTCTTTGTGTGATACATTTAGACACTTCTGGTTGCCGGTGTGCGGACTCCCGGTTTCTGGTGTGCACACTTCTGGCTTCTGACATGCACATTTCCTGTTTCTGGTGTGCATGTGTCTGCAATGATCAGCTGGCTGGCACGCGTGCAAATGCCAGGAATTGGAAGACTAGTTCTTCAGTTTCCAGAACTCCCACCCATGTGAAAGCCAGCTGACTGTCATAAGTGCATGCACACCAGAAACAGGGAGTGTTCATGCCAGAAGCTGGAAATAACCAGGGGGGAGGGGGAGATGCTTAAAAATAATTAGCTGGAGTCCAGGAACAGATGCCATAGGTTTACACTCTCCTAGGTGCTTGTTCTGACCGAGGCTTCCCAAGAGCATGAAGCAAGCTCCTTGTCCCAGCAAAAACCCTTTTATTAATGTACTGTGAATTCTGCTCATTCACATCCTGCAAAGTCTCTCGAGGGAGGATTTACAGTCACAGAACTTCTCTGGCTTGGAGAGCTGCCAGACCAACATCTGCAGAACTTGGAAAGGACTCTCAGAGAGTCATGAACCAATTAAGCGAACTAATTGTCTCCTGCAAACTCCACTCCCCTTTCGCTCCTCTTTTATTTCCTCTGGGAGGGGCCATTTATCGTCCATCTGTGGCCTTCCTCTCAAGTCGCCCCCTGTTCTTTAGCTCTTCCCTTCGTCTGGCAACTCTGTGAATGCACACACTGGGAACAGGCTCCAGCTGTTCTTCTGCCTCACTGATGTCTGACTCCGAAGGCAGCTGATAACTGGTCTATGGCTCTGGCCCCCTCTCTGCCTCTGAAACAGAGCCCTCATCCGAGCCTTCCCCAGACTCCAGGACTGGCCCATCTTCCTCCCCAACCCCCTCACTGTCCGAATCTGCTGTCAGCTCCGCTAGCCACTGGTGGAACACAACAGTGCTTGCCAAGAGAAATTGGTCACTTGAATTTAATCCATTCATCCCTTTTGAAAGTCTCCCGGCCAGGAGAAAATGTAGTACATTTTGGAAGAATAATTGCCAGGAAAAAAGCGATATAAGTTATTGAAGAAGTCCTTGCTCTCACCAGTCTGATGAAGTAGGTCAAGAAAAAAGCATCTGTATGCAAGAGATACGGCAGCTCACATCCTCAGCCATAAAATTAATATCTGATAAACACCCAAACCTCAGCTGTCTCCTAAAACTGGGAGCTGTACTGTACACGAGATTTATTTTCTTCCTTTCCTTTCTTTCCTTTTGACAATCAGGGAGGGAGGGAGGCTTCGGCGTGAGACAAAAAAATTCATTTGAAGACTTCATTGGAAGAGAAAGAGGTAGAAGCCACGGGGAGTGATTTATAGGTGCATGACAGATATTGTATTTATTGTGTACCCTTTTCAATAAGGCAGGCAATTGATCACCGGGTAGGTTGGGAGGGAGCTGTATTTCATCCTCATGCTTTCCCCTTTGCAGAATTCTGAAAGAAAGAAAGAAAGAAAGAAAGAAAGAAAGAAAGAAAGAAAGAAAGAAAGAAAGAAAGAAAGAAAGAAAGGAAGGAAGGAAGGAAGGAAGGAAGGAAGGAAGGAAGGAAGGAAAGGAAGGAAGGAAGGAAGGAAGGAAGGAAGGAAGGAAGGAAAGAAAGAAAGGAAGGAAGGAAGGAAGGAAGGAAGGAAGGAAGGAAAGGAAGGAAGGAAGGAAGGAAGGAAGGAAGGAAGGAAAGAAAGAAAGAAAGAAAGAAAGAAAGAAAGAAAGAAAGAAAGAAAGAAAGAAAATGGATGCAAGGTAGCTTTGATTTCAGAAGCAGTTTATGATGGGGCAAATAAAAGCTTATATTATGTTGTGGCCCTCCATTGTCCATCAGAGCTGGCAGCAGTGTCATACAGTGAGGGAGGTGGGAGGAGCACGGGCCAGTCCTGGAGGCTAGGGAAGGCTGGGACGAGGGCTCTGCATCAGAGGCGGAGATGAGGCCAAGACCATCTGGCAGTGATCAGGTGCCTACGGAGCTAGGCAGCAGTGAGGCAGAGGAACAGCTGGAGCCTGTTCCCAGTGTGCGCATGCGCAGAGCTGCCAGAAGAAAAGAACAACTCAGAAATCAGGATAGACTTGGGAGTAAAGTCACAGGTGGAGGGTAAATGGCCCCTCCCATAGGAAATAAAAGGGAAGCGAAAGGGGAGGGGGCTTTTGCAGGAAACCATTTGTTCCTTCCTTCGTTCATTCATTCGTTTCAGGAATGTGAAGATCTGTCTGTGAATCTCCGAGACTCTGTGCCCAGTCTTTCCTTGCACCGCACTGTGTTTGTAAAATATTTACATGGCAGCTTTCCAAGAAAGATAATGTCTGTGGTCATAAATTCACCTTTGAAAGACTGTTTGCCAGGCCTTTGCTGAATGAGAATGAGAAAAATTCACATTCATTGAATAAAAGGGGTTTTGTCGGGACCAGGACTCTGCCTGGTACTTTTCGGGGAAGCCAAAGTCAGAATACATTATTCCATTTTAGCCTGGGGAGCAACATCCAATCAGATAAACCCCTTTTTAGGGCCTACATCCACCTGTGAAATGATATTCAAGCCATGCAGGAAAGGCCTTAGGGTTGTGGTTAATACCACTTTTTAAAATTCTTTGTGTGCCTTACTCCGCAAATGGATACAGATTAGCAGAGTTGGAAGGGACCTTGTAGGTAGGTGATCTATGGCACGTCTGCCAGAGGTGAGACGCAAAGTGCTCTCTGAGGGCATGCACACCAATGCCAGCTGCTCTTCTGCTTTCCAGCACACACATACATGCTGGCCAGCTGGTCTTCGTGCATGCTGGAAACTCAAAGACCAGCTGGCCAGTGGACATGCCTTGGCTGGCCAGCTGGTCTTCACGTTTCTGGCACTCTGGCATGCACGAAGACCAGCTGGCTGGCATGCATACACATGCCAGAAACCAGAAAACCAGGTGGCTGGCACACGCATGCGCACCAGCTAGCTGGCCTTTGAGTTTCTGGTGTTCACGCACCTTTCGGTTTGGGCCAGTGGTGGGTTTCAAAAAATTTTAGAACCTCTTCTGTAGGTGTGACCTGCTTTGCGGGAGTGGCTTGCCGGCCATGTGACTGGGTAGGAGTGGCTTGCTGGCCATATGACCGGGTGGGAGTGGCTTGCTGGCCATGTGACTGGGTGGGCGTGGCCAACTTGTAAAATGTGGTGAAACTCACTTAACAACACTCTTGCTTAGCAACCAAAATGTTGGCTCAGGAAATCTGGCATTTGAAGCACACAAGTCTTAAAGCTGTCAAGTTACAAGACCCTTGCACCCCTAACCCTTTAGAAAGAAACCCCCAGGGATGTTCAAACTTGACAGCTTTAAGACTTGTGGACTTCAACTCCCAGAATTCTTCCTCCAGTCATGTTGGCTCTAGAAACTCTGGCATTGAAGCACGCAAGTCTTAAAGCTGTCAAGTCACAAGACCCTCGCACCCCTCACCTTTTAGAAAAAAACCCCGAGGTGTGTTCAAACTTGACAGCTTTAAGACTTGTGGACTTCAACTCCCAGAATTCCTCCTTTCGCTCTTCATCTTGATGATGTGCGGAGGGGCGGGGGGGAGGGAGCTGGAACCGGTTCTAAACGGCCCTGTAGATTTATGGAACCTCTTCTATAGAAGAGGTTAGAACTGGCAGGAACCCACCCCTGGTTTGGGCACTCGGTGCCAAAAAGGTTCGCCCAACACTGCCCTGCACCATTTCAAACAGAGGGCAGTCCAGTCTCTTCTTGAAAGCTTCCAGTGAGTAGAAGATCGCCGAGGTCACTTCCAACTCTGCTGTTGTGTTGTTCTGGGTCATGAAGGTACGTCATGTTCTGCCAGCAAAACTCCCAGGCAAATTAGGAAGCCTAAAGCAGAAAATCGTCTTGATTAAGATGGTAGCCCTGGACAGAGGTAGTATTCAGCCGGTTCGGACTGGTTTGGGCGAATTGGTAGCAGCAACCTGCCCCGGCTCTATGCCATCCTATTTAGCCACGCTTTCAATGCTGTGTGCATGCATGCAAGCTGCCCGTGAGAACAAAGCACATGCATGGAAGGCCACACACATGTGTAGAAGGTGCAAGCACTCACGAAGTGAACACGCATGTGCAGGGTGAACCGGTGGTACACTTCTGTGAAACCCACCTCTGGCCCTGGGGATAGGAAGTTAATGATGTCTGTTAGGAATGTAAGCTAACGATTGGGTCAGCAATATATAAAGCATGACGGTAGTATTGTAGCTTTAAGTTCTGCTATAATGTGATTGGTTGCTGTTACCTCAAGCAGCCATAAGAGGGAGCCAGAATGACTGTTAGCTCTCTCTCTGTTAGATGCTGATCTGCTCTGAGTGTTTTGGAAGCTGGCTGTTAGAAGTTCCATGATCTATTGTAAGTTTTGCAACGGCCAGCAAACTTTGTGTACCGGACTGTTTTGTATGGTTATGGACTATGTTATTTGGGTTATCCCTTAACTGAAAGACGTTGATGACAGACTGTCTTATCTGTGTATGACATGGACTGTTTGATGGACTCTGATACCTCTATTTCCACGAAAGTAAAAGCCTATTTAAACTGCAGTGTCTCTGTATGCTGGTTTGTATGTTCTCCAACACAACTCTCACAACGCTTCTCTGAATGCACTCGCTCTCCCCATGGGGAGCTTACCTAACAGTGTCCAGGCATGGTAAGCCCATTTATAACAATGAAATTTATGGAAGGGACCTTGGAGGTCTTCTAATCCAACCCCCTGCTTAGGCAGGAAACCCTACACCACTTCAGACAAACGGTTATCCAATCCCTTCTTAAATTATGTAATTATATAATTATGCAGAAATGAAGGGAAACTTAATCGTAGGGAGCAAAAAACTGGAACAAATTTGTGTGCTGTAATTCTGTGCGAAATGAAGAATGGTGCGCCATGGACCTCAATCTTAGTTATTTTCTCTCCTTCCACTAGTCATCCATTATTTCACCAAAGGATTTCCATTGCCTCGCTGCTTTTAATCAGGGTCATTAATATTTTGAAATGAATTAAGTAACTCAGGCTGAGAATGATTGACAGGCGGTAGCCAAGGAAAACACTATTACAGTAATATGTCTTGGACAGAAATTTACTTTTCATTGATGAATAGACTTTTGAATGCTCTAAATGTGCTATTACAGTAGTGGTCAAAATTGTGGAAACCTTTTTTGGGGGGAAAGTGCATTTTTGAAGCTTGATGGCTAATAACACCACTTTTTATTGCAGTAGGACCATAAAATTAGATATCAATGGAAACATAATTTAATCAAGAATGTAATGAAATAACTTGTATGAAGGATTTGCTATTAGACCAGCAGTCATAAAGAAGAAAAATGAAACATGTAGATAAAATGAGATATACAAAAATTATCACCATGTCAGTTAATACTCAGTTGGGTAACCTTTAGTATGAATTACAGCTTTACAATGTCTTCCCATGGAGTGAACCAAGTCTTTTAATTCTACGGCTTTTATAATGTGAAACCAAGATTGAATGATTGCTTCTATTGGCTGGTTTTTATTGCTGGGTGGCTTCTGATCTATAACTTTTCATAGAATGCAGATAATTGAACAAACTTTGTTGCATTATATTCTTGATTAAACTATCTTTCCATTGATATATAATTTTATGGTAATACTCCCAAATAAAAGTGGTGCTATTAGCCATCAAACCTCAAAAATACACTTTTATCAAAAGGTTTCCACAATTTTGGCCACTGCTGTAATGACTGAGATCCATACAGGATGAATAGTTGTGATTGAAGAAACATACACTTTGCTTATGGAAAGATCCCATTGTACCTTCAGTGAAGAAAAAAAACCAGTAACTTTTCTCACACATTTTAGATTTACCATTTTTGCATTACTATCTGGTAGATGCTAGTTGTAGATTGTTTAGTAGATGTGTTAGAATACAATTCCTATCCTAGAAAGAAAAACCAAAGGCCTTGTTACACACAGAACATTTTTTTATTTTAAAAATGTTAAAATACAGAAAAAGTTACACACAGAACAAGTTATTCTATTTGCTTTTGAACATAGCACTTAGGGAATTATGAAGTCTGACATTCAATACTACAGAGTGGCTCAGATAAATGTGGCCTAATTAAATTTGTCTCTGTGCTACAGTCAACATTTTATTATTTACACAGAGAAGAATTGTGGAGGGGAGAACGTGTAACTTTAAAGGATTCCTCAAAAGAATTGTGACACTCCTTGGAGGTTTGGGTCTCTCTCACTCTCTCTCTCTCTCTCTCTCTCTTCCTTTCTCTTTCCTCTCTCTGTCTCTATGTCTCTGTCTTCCTCGTTCTCTCTCTCTCTCTCTCTCTCTCTCTCTCTCTTTCTCTGTCACTGTCTTCCTCTCTCTCTTTCTCTCTGTCTTTACTCTCTCTCTCTCTCTTTCTCTTTCCTTCTCTCTCTGTCTCTGTGTCTCTGTCGCTCTGTCTCCCTCTCTCTCTCTTTCTATCTCTCTGTCTCTCTCTGTGTGTGTGTCTTCCTCTTTCTCTCTTCCCCCTCTCTCTTTCTCTGTATTTCTCTCTGTCTCTGTCTCTCTCTTTCTCTGTCTCTGTCTCTCTGTCTTCCTCTCTCTTTGAAATTGAGTTTGACACCACTGTTCTGGTCCAGCCCCCTGCCCAAGGCTGGAGATCTTATTGCACATCTTGCGATGTCTTCTGAACAATCGCTGAACCTCACTAATCAAAAAGTCAGAAGCTTCCTTCTAGTTTTATCTAGGCTGTCCAATGTGTTTGTAGGTTATCATTTGCTGGAGGTGAGAACTTTGACATAATTGGCAAGTGTCCATAGGTAGCTCGGGAAGCATTGAGGCTCATTGAGCTGCAAGATGTCTTGCTGCCAAGCTTCCTAAATATCTGGGATGTGTGCTGGGTATGACTCTTAGCTTCTAGGTGGGCTTGGCATCACCGCCATCTGCAATTGTAGAGTTGCGTGTAATAAAACATATTGGGCCACAATAGCGATAGCATTTGGGCTTATATACAACCCTTTCTAAGTGATTTACAATCTTGGCATATTTCCCCCAACAATCTGAGTCCTCATCTTACCAACCTCGGAAGGATGGAAGACTGAGTCAACCTTGAGCCCATCAGGATCCAACTCCAGGCTCTGGGCAGAGTTAGCCTGCAATACTGCATTCTAACCACTGCACCACCAGGAAGAAGAATGAGAAAGGGAAGAAGGAAGGAAGGAAGGAAGGAAGGAAGGAAGGAAGGAAGGAAGGAAGGAAGGAAGGAAGGAAGGAAGGAAGGAATAGTACTTACATACTGCTTCAGAGTGCTTCACAGCCCTCTTTAAGAAGTTTACAAAATCAGATATTGCCCCCAACAATCTGAGTCCTCATCTTATCAACCTCGGAAGGATGGAAGACTGAGTCAACCTTGAGCCCATCAGGATCCAACTCCAAGCTGTGGGCAGAGTTAGCCTGCAATACTGCATTCTAACCACTGCACCACCAGGAAGAAGAATGAGAAAGGGAAGAAGGAAGGAAGGAAGGAAGGAAGGAAGGAAGGAAGGAAGGAAGGAAGGAAGGAAGGAAGGAAGGAAGGAAGGAAGGAATAGTACTTACATACTGCTTCAGAGTGCTTCACAGCCCTCTTTAAGAAGTTTACAAAATCAGATATTGCCCCCAACAATCTGAGTCCTCATCTTATCAACCTCGGAAGGATGGAAGACTGAGTCAACCTTGAGCCCATCAGGATCCAACTCCAAGCTGTGGGCAGAGTTAGCTTGCAATACTGCACTTTGACCGCTAAGCCACCAGAACTAAAATCATTCCTGCCCTGATTTTAAGGTGGTTGTAAGCGTTTTGGCTCTTTCTGTGGCTGGAGAAGCCCCATTTCTCTCATTTCAACTCAAGGCTTCATCTCAATTGCTGCTAATGTCAGGTGTGCCTCCATCTCCACCACTTCTGAGTCTCGATATACTTCTGCTGATGATAGGCGCATGCTTCTTTCGGCTGCTCCTAGTGTCCTTGGGATGCTTTTCAACAAATGTTGCTTTTGTTCTTCCTTTTCCAGTTGCCAAGTGACAAGTACGGGGACACTCAATATGAGCATTTCCCAGGAAGATGGATTATGTTTAGAAGATGCTTCGGAGGTTAACAGCATTCAAGCACAGGATGGGAGAGAAAGAGAGAGAGAGAGAGAGAGAGAGAGAGATGATCTGTGTTGCTCTGGCTTCTTCGGACAAGTAAGATGATAGTAAGAATTGGTAGATCAGTGTAGAATGCTACCTGTTCTGACCTAGGCTTCCCAAAAGCACAAACCCAACTCCTCGTCCCCATAAAACCTCTTTTATTGAGGTTAAAGGGAATTCCTCTCCAGCAAAGTCCCGGCCAACAGTCTTTCAAGAGAGTTGACAACTACAGACCTTTGTCAGGCTTGGAGAGCTGCCAGGCCAATGTATTCCAAACTCCATGCTGTAGCAGCAATTACATGGCAAGAAGTCAGGAACAGAACTTCACTCTAATGAATGGAACTAATTGTCTCCTGCAAACTCCACTCCCCTTTCACTCCTCTTTATTCCCTATGGGTGGGGCCATTCACCGTCCACCTGTGGCTTTACTCCTGAATCGACCCTTGTTCCTTAGCTGTTCTCTTCTCCTGGCAGCTCTGCCCATGCATACACTGGGAACAGGCTCCAGCTGTTCTTCTGCCCCAGTGATGTCTGACTCCGAAGGCACGGCTGCAGGAATTGGGTAGGTCTAGTTTAATGAAAAGAAGGACCAAGGGAGACATGACAGCAGTCTTCCAACATCTCAGGGGTTGCCACAAAGAAGAGGGAATCAAACTATTCTCCAAAGCACCTGAGGGTAGAACAAGAAGCAATGGGTGGAAACTAATCAAGGAGAGAAGCAACTTAAAACTGAGAAATTTCCTGACAGTTAGAACAATTAATCAGTGGAAAACAGCTTGCCTCCAGAAGTTGTGAATGCCCCAACACTGGAAGTCTTTAAGAAGATGTTGGATAGCTATTTGTCTGAAACGGTATAAGGTTTCCTGCCTAGGCAGGGGGTTGGACTAGAAGACCTCCAAGGTCCCTTCCAACTCTGCTATTGTATTATTGATTGGATTTTGGGCTGCAATTTTTAAGTTAGTATGCTGGGGATTCCATTCAATCTACACACACACACACTTAGACTATCTAAAGTTGCTATCTAGCCTTGTCAGATTGCCATGTAGTACCAAGAAAAGCTTTGAAAAAGCAATTATGGCCTGGGAGCATTAGCTGAATATGATTCCAGCCAACATTCTTAAGATTCTTATCTAAAGACTTGACTTGCTTTGCAAACCAGGGACGTAGCTTGTGTCGCTGTGAATGCAATTGTTGGAAGAAATTGTCCTTCTGGATTCAGTTCCAAGTTGGAGGCGGGGGGAAGACACTGGAAACATGGAGGCAGCTTGGAAAGATGGTTTTAATGGTGAACAAGACCACATGGTTTAAGATCCTGGCCAAAAAGGCACATGGGTGAGAGATAGAGATAGATTTATAGCTTCTGTTTGGGCTTTTGAATTTGAGCTTCTTTCTGATTGGTTGTCAGACTCCCATGGGGCCACACAGGGGAAACTCTGCAGGCTGCCCTGAGTCCCAAGCTTGGTTGACTCTTGCTGGGTGATGATGTAATGAAAGGGTTTTGGGATTCCTATTATGGCTCTGCCTGAAGGAGGCAGATCTTTGTTATGTCGAATAGACTAGCCCAGGCCTTAATGGTCCCATTGACAAAGGTGCGGGTGAGTTTTAATATTTTTAATATTTCCTAAAATATCTCACTTTCCTGGGAGAGAGGTGGTTTGCTAACTTCCTACACTAGCAAGACAACTATTTTTCTCTACATTCCCACAAGTTCAGCCCCTCTTGAATTCTGTTAACTCCCATCAGTTCGGTAGATTCTTAACAGAATTCTGCTGGGGAGGGGTGTATAATTGAGCAAAACATTGGTCATTTTTTTTGCTCATTTCTGCCCTCCCCAGCCCCCAGCAGCACTCTGAAAGCCTCCTAAAGGCTATGCATGGCCATTTTTGCGAAGGGGGTGAGGTTTCGGGAGGCAAAAAATGCTGTATTCGGTGTATAAGATGCACCCAGATTTTCAGCCTCTTTTTTGAAGGAAAAAGGTGCGTCTTATACTCTGAAAAATATGGTAAATGGGATAGTAGGACAGGGACGGTAGGCACGCTGGTGAGCTTATGCGCTCCCCCTTACAGACCTCTTAGGAATGGGGTGAGGTCAACGGTAGACAGTCTAAGGTTAAAGGTATGGGGGTTAGAGGATATATCTGAGACTGTATATATGATCAGCTGGACTGACTTATTTTAACATGTCCATCAAAGCCAGTGCTAGAATAAAGCAGGATCAGAGGTGGCATTCAGTTGGTTCACTCAAACCAGTAGTGGAAATTGTGTGTGGGCCTGTCTACCCACCCCCGCTCTATGTTGCCCTATTTAGGCACATTTTTGGGGCCGCGCGCATGCGCGGAAGGCACACGTGAGAACAAAACGCATGCATGGAAGGCTTGCCCAAAGGTGGAAGGGACACATGAATGAAAATGTGAAACCCATCACTGAACGGAATGGCAAATGTTTATCAGTGGAATTAAACTTAGTTCTGACTATTACTTTTTTTACTGATTTCAGAACTTTAAGCTTTAAATCCACATTTTCAAGGAATTGAAACAGCTGAATACCCTGGAAAAGAAAAGCTGGCCTCTTTTCCATAAAACTTTCAAGAAGCTCAGATTTTCCCACTGAACTACGCCACAGAATTTGGGTTGTAAAAATCTGTATGGTAGTAAAATGTTAGCTTTCTATATATATATATTTTCCCTTTGACTAGTGGTCAGTCAGATTTATGTAGCTTAGAAGTGGCAGTCCTAAATATGGGAGGAAAACTTGAAGGAAAATAAGACTAAAGGTTTGGATGTGGGTAAGAGGTGATGGATAAGGTAAAATAGAGTAAAAGAGTATCTTTAAGAATATATTTCAATAATATGTATTAATGTTAGAATTATACAGGTTGGATAATTATTTTAGTAGTGTGATAGATGTCCAGTTAATATTTTAATATAAATTGGAAAATTAGATTTTGAACGACTGTACAACTAAATATGTATAAAAATATGAATAGCAGTGAAATGTTAGAATTAAACAATGGGTGATTATTAAGATGTATGTGTGTGTGTATTAATAGAATTATGTGGATTGAAGAATTGGAAAGAACATAGGTACTTTAAATGTATAAATGATTGTGATTGGTATTAAAACTGTATATAGAGATATTGAATAATGGAAGAATGAAGGATGAAATTCTGATTTAATTAAGGAAATATGAATAACAAAAAACGTTAAAAACACATTTTTGAATATTATAGCAATGTGAAGGAGAGACAAAGTTAAAACAGGGATAGAAAATAGAGAGGAATCATAGTAATTATATATCAATATGTTAAGATATACAAAAGGACAGAAAGATGGTTCAGAAATTAAAGGCGATAACAAAAGGCATGTATAAATCATATGAAATAATGGAAATGAAATGTTATATTTAGGAGTAATAAGACACAATGTTTATGCATACTGAAATGTATCACAGATACCACACCATTCACCCAGTGCTATGCATAAAGAAAATAAAAATTAAATATTTGTTTCCCCCCCCCCCCCCCAAAAAAAAAAGAAACCAGAATTAATTCTCGGAAAAAAAGAACTTTTTCATCTGTTTAACTCTTTAATACAGAAACATTACTAGACTCTGTTAAAGAATTTTGGTATTTGCAGTGGATTCTTTTAAAAGGAAGCCGTGGCTAAGAAAGGAAGAAGTGCAAAGTTGTTAAAAAGCGTGATAGTGGCAGCAAAAACCTTTGTGCATCCTTAATCTTACTCATGATAGCACAATAAGTCCAATTTAACTCAAGGAGCTTACCTCTGAATTGCTTTGCGCGTAAGGCCCCCAGAGAAATCCAGGTGTGCCCTCTGTTTAAAGACAACGTCTTCTGGGATGTCACTAAATCCTTTTAAAACCTTATCTCAATAATTTCAGTTCTATAGCAACCCAATCCTGCCTTAAGCAAGACTTCCGATCAAGACTTTACCCTCTGTGCTGCTGGAATGATAAAACACCAGGATTATCTGAGTAGTTGTGTATTGGTTGTGACACGTGTCCCCTAGAGAGGTGGCTCACACTGCCATTGTAGATGACACAACACATCTAGTTGGGGTTTTTAAACTGTTGATATTTTTTTTAAACGTGATTTTCTTTGATTGATTCATTTGCATGGTGCTACGAAACATTTCTATGCTTTATGCAGATGCTGCCACTCTAATGGCAGAAAGTGAAGAGGAACTAAAGAACCTCTTGATCTGGGTGAAGGAGGAGAGTGCAAACGTTGGCTAGAAACTCAACATTATGAAAACTAAGATCATGGCATCTGGCCCTCTCAATTCCTGGCAAATAGATGGGGGAGAAATGGAGGTAGTGACAGGTTTCATTTTCCTGGGCTCTAGGATCACTGCAGATGGGGACTGAGGCCAAGAAATCAAAAGCCGCTTGCTCCTGGGCAGGAAAGTTATGGCAAATCTAGACAGCAGACTGAAAAGCAGAGACATCACCCTGCCAACAAAAGTGTATATAGAGTCAAGGTTATGGTTTCCCCGGTTGCAATGGATGGTTGTGAAGGATGGACCATAAGGAAGGCTGAGCGCCAAAGAATGGAGGCCTTTGAACTCTGGTGCTGGAGAAGAAGACTCCTGCATTGAGTCCCTTGGACTGCAAGGCCATCCAACCGGTCAGTCCTAGAGGAGATCAATCCTGACTGCTCTTTAGAAGGCCAGATCCTGAAGAGGAAGCTCAAATCCTTTGTCCACCTAATGAGAAGAAAGGACTCACTGGAGAAGAGCCTCATGCTGGGAACGATGGAGGGCAAAAGAAGAAGAAGGGGACGACAGAGAAGGAGGTGGCTGGATGGAGTCACTGAAGCAGCCGGCGTGAACTTAAATGGACTCCAGAGGATGGTAGAGGACAGGAAGGCCTGGAGGAACGTGGTCAAAGGGGTTGTGATGGGTCTGACACGACTTCACAACTAACAACAACATAAAACATTTCTATCAACCAGAAAAATAACAATATGTGTGACATTGGTCAAAGAGACATCCTGTTATCTAAAGAATTTCACAATGGACAATCTTTAGTTTGACTATGAGTTTTAAACTTTCCTGCTGTTGTGTTAAACTGAAGATTTGGTGAATTCTTCAGTGACGTGAAACCTTTGTTCCCTATTCAGCCAAGGAGCTAATCTTTCTCTTGGTTTTATAATGGCAGATCTATGGCTCCTCTGACAATGAAAATCATGGGACTGTAGTTTTCTAAAATAATATCACCGTAACAAATTAATAACCTACATGGTCTGATATTGCTATTGATGGGTCTTAAAATGAAAATATTGTAAAAACAACAACAACAACAACAACAACAACAACAACAACAACAAACCAGAGTCTGTACTGTCTATAATATATATATTAAAAATGAGATATTAAACATAATACCCATATGGTCAGCCACCATTATTTTAATAAGTACTGGAAAATTCATAAAATCCTAATGAATCATGCTTGTTTACAGTAATGACTCTCTCAAAGGGTGCAAATGACCAGCTATCCCCAAGGAGTATAAATCCTTCCATTCCCCCACCATTCAGTCAGAACTGAAGAAGCTTCTTGGATGAGAAGCAAAATGTCTTCAAAGAAAAACCAGAAAGCCCAGTTGCCTCTTGAAAAAAAGCACCTTTGGGACAACTATGACCTGGAGGATGGATAATCTCCATAGACAAGAACGAGGGGGTCAATTGATCACAATCATCTACAATCCTAGTCTCCCAAACATGATTGGAGGATGGGTAGATCCCTTCCAAGACCAATAGAGAACCCCCCCCCAAGAGAGGCTGCCTTGATTTGGAGGTGTCTCTCCTTCCCTGAAGCTACTTTTGATGAAATAAATAAAATAAATAAAATAAAATAAAATAAAATAAAATAAAATAAGATAAGATAAGATAAGATAAGATAAGATAAGATAAGATAAAATAATAAAATAAAATAATAAAATAAATAAAATAAATAAAATAAATAAAATAAATAAAATAAATAAATAAAATAAATAAAATAAATAAAATAAATAAAATAAATAAAATAAGTAAAATAAGTAAAATAAATAAAATAAATAAAATAAATAAAATAAATAAAATAAATAAAATAAATAAAATAAATAAAATAAATAAATAAAATAAATAAAATAAATAAAATAAATAAAATAAATAAATAAAATAATAAATAAAATAAATAAATAAAATAAATAAATAAAATAAATAAATAAAATAAATAATAAAATAAAAAGTAAAATAAAAAAACAAATAAAATAAATGCTGCTATCGGATTTTTTACAAAATATGGAATAGAATTTATAAGTGGCTAGAAAACAGAAGCCAAAATAGGAAATAGAAATCTTTGTGTTTTTTTTCTAAACTAGTATTGGATAAAAATGAACCAAAGTTACCAATTACTATCAAACTTAAAAGCATTGACCATAATGTAAATATAATGGTGATAGGAACCACTAATATGATTACAATTGCTAGTGCAACTAATACCGAGGCCAAAACCGGTAGGAAGGCAATGTAGAATAGAGAACTATCAAAGCTAAACATGGGCGCTGATACAGAAAGCTGTAAAACTATTTTATGTAGTATAAATAAGCAAACCAACCAACCAATGTCAGAGGAACTTCCCCGAGGAGGCTTGCTGGGTTTAATAGAGACTGGGATTTTTTTCTTCTTCTTCTTCTTCTCCTGTTATTATTTTATTCAATCCCAGAGAGCGAGAGAAAGTGAAAGTGGTGGAGAAAGTGGCCTCTCGCTTTCCCCCCTTTTGAAGAGCGTTCCTTCCAGCGGCTGCCCCCAACCCCCCACCCCCAACGCGGAAAGAAGCCCCCAGGGCTGTGTTGGGAGGGGAAGGAGAAGAGGGGAGGGGGCGACAAGGAGGGCAGGAGGGGGAGAAAGTCGGATTCCTCTCCCCGCCCGGCGCGCCCCGTTGAAGGAGCCAGGAACCTGGGGTCCAGGCGCGCGTCCCCTTCTCCTCCTCCTCCTCCTCCCTCCTTCCTTCATTCCTTCCCTCTCTCCCCACCCATCGCTGGCTGTGCTCTCCGCCTTCTTTCTCGCCTCCCCGTTTTGTGGCTCTGCCAGCCTCTCTTCTCTCTCTCTCCGGTCTTCACTACCGGGTCAGCGCGGCGGAGAGCCCGGCTCAGCCAGCCCAGCTCGCCCCCCGCCTCCGTTCCAGGCGTGCACAGCCCACCCACCCTCGCCCCACACTTACCGTGCAACTAGTCTGGCTGGCAGGCAGAGGGAGGGAGAGACAGACAGACAGACAGACAGACGCCCAGGCGCTCCAGCCAAACCAGCGTCCCAGCATCCGAGCTGCAGCGGCGGCGGGGGTAGGGGAGGGGGGGCTGCAGCGGGGGCTTTCTCTGCTGCTGCTGCCATGGCTTGCGGCTCCCGCCTCGGCCGCCGCTAGAGCGAGCCCGAGGGGGACCGGCCTCCCCCCTCCCTCCCCGCCTTCCTTCTCTCCTTCCTTCCTTCCTTCCCCATCCCTTTTTCCTCTCCATCCCTCCCTCTCTCTCTTCCTAATTCCCACCCGCCGCCCAACCAGACTAAGGCGGGGAGCAGCAGCCTCCTCCTCTCTTCCTCCTCCTCCTCCTTCCCTCCTTCCTCGCCCCCTCCCCGCCTTCCTCTTCCTTCCTTCCTTCTCCCCATCCCTTCTTCCTCCCCCATCCCTCCCTCCCTCCCTCCCCCCAGTCTCTCTCTCTCCCTCCTTCCCATCCGCCGCCCAGCCAGACTAAGGTGGGGAGCAGAAGCAGCAGCCTCCTCCTCTCTTCTTCCTCCTCCTCCTTCCCTCCTTCCTCGCCCACCCTCCCCCCTCTCCGCCAAAGGAAACTCCAAGGACACCCCGAGGCCGGGAGGGAAGGCAGCCGGCGCGCCTGATCGTCCGTCGCCCCCTCCCCAAGGCAATGTCCAAGGGGGGCTTGAAGAAAAAAAGCCACTGGACCAACCGCGTCCATGAATGCGCCGTGGTGAGGAACGCCGAGGGTCAGTTGGGCTTCGAGCTGAAAGGGGGAGCCGAGAACGGGCAGTTCCCCTACCTGGGGGAGGTGAGAGCCGGCAAAGTGGTCTACGAGAGCGGCGGGAAGTTGGTGCCCGAGGAGCTGCTGCTGGAGGTCAACGAGACCCCCGTGGCCGGGCTAACCATCCGGGATGTCTTGGCCGTCATCAAGCATTGCAAAGACCCCATCCGGCTGAAGTGTGTCAAGCAAGGTAAGGCCCGGGGGGGGGGAGGGGAAGAGAAGCGGGACGGGGGGTTTTCTTGGGGGGGGGCTCCTCGCCTCCGCAGAGCAACTTTGAGACTTTCCCGGAGGGTCTGCGTGTCCCCCCATCCCTCCCGACACCGGACGGTTCCTTCTGCGTCAGGAACAGCAGCTGAGCTGGGCCAGGGGGAACACCCAGCGGCCCAACAGGGGAAAAAAAGGCCGGGGGTCTTTGGGGTCTGGCGGGACGGTGGGAGTGGGAGGGAGAAGAACCACGCCGAGGGATGGAGCTCCTCTCCTCCTTTCCCCTCCACCCACCCACCGTCCTGTCACTACTTTGGGGCCTTTGCCTCTGAGCGCGTGCAGAGCGCTCTGCTGTTGCTGCGCAGAGTTTTTGTTTTTTCCTCGAGGATGTTTTTTTTGGGGGGGAGGGGTTTTTCTGGTTGGGGGATTTAAAAAAAACTCCGCTGAACTTTTTATTTGGGGGACGGGCGTTTTGGTGGAGTGTGCGCCTGCCGCGGGTGGGGAAGCATCTTTGGGGGAATGCCAAGCCAGGAAATCTATAGGATGGGTCTGGGCGCTTGACTTGGGCACCGAGGAGACTCTGCATCCGAAAGGGGGGGGGGAGATTCCTGCGGGATTCCTGCCTTTGCTTTTAACGCGAGGCGGGGAGAGGGGGAACTGACAAACTCCCCCTCCCCCCAAAAAGATGGGGGTGCACTAAGATGGAATATGCTTCAATTAAAAGGGGGGGGCAGGCAACGACCTAGGAATTTGGAACTTGGCAACGAAGACGCAACAAGGGCTAGAAACCCACCCATTCATTACTAGTAGTTTGCAGGGACGGCGGTAATTACTCCTAAGATAGTTCTCGGTTGGGGGGGAGGGGGTTTGAGGCGGAGCTTCATTGAATGGGCCTTTCCTCCCACCTCCGGATTTGCGTCGTATGCGGGGCAGAGAAGCTGCATTGCACAATCTTTCAGCCGGTTGCAACGCTGGGTGATTTTGACTCGGATGTCTTATGTTTGGGACCTCTCCAAACGATTCAAGAAAAGGGATGTTAAAATCCCCGGGACCGCTATGAGTCAGCAAAGGGACTTCACATTTCCCTTACAGTGTCTTTCTGCTGCCCTCTGGTGGTGGTCTGGATAATGCAATCGAGATTGGGTTGCTAGTTCAAGCAATTTTCATTTTCGTTGTTGACTTCAGAGGTTACCCCAAAAAACGTTTGAACTGGGACACTCCGGCAGACAGTAGAGGGTTTCTTTTTGGCTTTTCATGGCGATGCTAGAGCGGCCCAACAGATAAGAGATTGCAAATGGCAGTTAAACGTTTCGTTTAAAAAATAATAATTGGTATAGAAAGCAGCCATGACTTATCCAAGAATATTGAAGCTGTTTCCTTCCATCCTTGAGCTGCTGTCAAAGGCCATAAGAAGTCTTGATGTCAAAATGACTTTGGGTTTTATGGAGCTACTTGGCTGCGCTGCAGTTTTCGAAACTTGACAGTGCTTTGTCATAAAACGACATCCCCTTTGGCGAATTAGTGAACTTTTTGCATTGATTTCGGGAACGTAGATAGTTAAAACCTGATCTATTAAAATCTATTCTTGAATGGGTCAAAGAAATCCTTGGAGGATTAAGCAAGAAGGACAATAGATCTTCGGTAACAAATCAGAAGCTGTGAAACATGTACCATTTGAAAACTGACTTCAGAGCATAGAGTCCTAAGCCAGGAAGAGATGAGTTTATTCATTTGGAATATTTATATTTAAATAAATGCAGACATTGATAACATATAGATGAATGGGGCAGTGGCCAAGTGGTGAAGACACTTGCCTCCCACTGAAAAGGTTGAAAGTTCAAGCCTCCGATGAGCAGATATTTTTCTCCTAGGGCGCAAAGAGAAAATATCTGCTGTGAACCCCACGTAGGTGTCGGGAAGGCCATCCAGCTAGTAAATGCTTAGCTCCATCTAGTCACCCCAACTCTACCCCAAATTAAGCGATTAGGGAATCGTAAAAAGGGAATTTATTGATAACATATAAAATCTGACAACTGAGGGAGAGCCTCAGTTTAACTAAATAAATTATAGTTTAAGATTGTTGCTAAGAATTCTCTTAAAATCAGACCTAGATCTGTTCAAGAAAATCCTTAAGGTAGGAAGGAATGTAAAAGGGAACATTCTCAGCTTCATGTTTATTATTAGCATGGGGATAGATAAATCCAAAGATACAATGGAAAGATGCTATCCATGCAGTTATATGGGGGAAGGCTTAGATTTTGGAGAATTTTCTGAACATTTGTATATATTTCTTTACACCGAACGTTACAAAAGTTTCAAGAGGACCGCAGTGATACATAAAGAAACTTGAGTGGAACAACTAACAACAAAGTTGACTTCTCTTCCGTTTATTTCCTAAACAAAGTCATCCAACATTCAACCAGCCAGAGTAAGAAAAATAATGGCCTTCTTTCTCAGTTAAGTCTAATAAAGGTATGACTAAGATTCATTGATTGGTTGGTGGTTGATTTTGTGCCATCAGAGCTTATTTGGCTTAATTCTTCCCCTTATAAAATCACAGACTTTGGTAGGTAGGAAATTTTCACCATGCAGATTCTAAACACACGTCCTTCTCTAATCAAAAGACATTTCTGAAGTCGTCGTCTTCTTCTTCTTCTTCTTCTTCTTCTTCTTCTTCTTCTTCTTCTTCTTCTTCTTCTTCTTCTTCTTCTTCTTCTTCTTCTTGTTAGTTGCAAAGTCATGTCCAACCCATCGCAACCCCATGGACCACGTTCCTCCAGGCCTTCCTGTCCTCTGCCATTATTAACTTAACAACGGGGGGGGGGGGGTGATTCGCTTAACCACTGTGGCAAGAAAGACAGTAAAACGGGACAAAACTCACTCAGGAATGCAAAATTTTGGATTTTTAACCACTTGACAGCTTCTCAAATGCTCAAACGTGTTAAGCCGGGCTGTGGAAACTGAAGTGAAACCTTCCTATCTGATGAAAAGAAGGACTAGGGGAGACATGATAGCATTGTTCCAATATCTCAGGGGCTGCCCCAAAGAAGAGGGAGTCAAGCTATTCTCTAAAGCACCTGGGGATAGGACAAGAAGCAATGGATGGAAACTAATCAAGGAGAGAAGCAACTTAGAACTGAGGAGAAATTTCCTGACAGTTAGAACAATGAATCAGTAGAACAGAAGTTGCCTCCAGAAGTTGTGAATGCCCCAACACTGGAAGTCTTTAAAAAGATGTTGGATAGCTATTTGTCTGAAACGGTATAGGGTTTCCTGCCTAGGCAGGGGGTTGGACTAGAAGACCTCCAAGGTCCCTTCTGACTGTTGTTCTATTCTATTCTTTCTTCTCTGTCAGTGAGAACAATTAACCATTGGAATGGCTTGCTTCCCAATACTGTGGGTGGTCCATCCCTAGAGGTTTGCCAGAAAAAAATACGGACAGCCATTTGCCTGGAATTGGTAGAGGGTCTCCTGCTTGGGCGGAGGGTTGGACTAGAAGGCCTTCAAGGTCCCTTCCAACTCTGTTATTTGAGCTGAATGTGATGCAGCTACCCTTTCCCCCAGCTACATGATCAAAATTCAAGCATGCATTTATGAGGTTTGCAGCATCCAAAAATTATCACATCCTCGTTGGTAAAATTTTCGGCTGGGTTCTGTCAAGTAAAGTCAATGGGGGAAAAACTGGATTTGTAGAATAGAAGAGAAGAGAACAGAACAGAAGAGAACAGAATTGAATTCTTTATTGTGGTTGGACACACAAGGATTTTGTCTTTGGTGCAGATGCTCTCAGTGTACAAAGAAAAATAAAATACATCATCAAGAATCATAAGATACAACAGTTAGTGATAGTCATAGGTTACTAATAAGCAATCAAATCATACTAGGAAACAAATAAAACAATATAAATTGTAAAGATACAAGCAACATAGGTAAAGGTAAAAGTTCCCCTCGCACATATGTGCTAGTCGTTCCCAACTCTAGGGGGCGGTGCTCATCTCCGTTTCAAAGCCGAAGAGCCAGCGCAGTCCGAAGACATCTCCGTGGTCATGTGGCCGGCATGACTCAACGCCGAAGGCGCACAGAACACTGTTTCCTGCCCACCAAAGGTGGTTCCTATTTTTCTACTTGCATTTTTACGTGCTTTCAAACTGCTAGGTTGGCAGAAGCTGGGACAAGTAACGGGAGCTCACTCCATTACACGGCGCTAGGGATTCGAACTGCCGACCTTTCTGATCAACAAGCTCAGCATCTTAGCCACTGAGCCAGCACGTCCCTTCCCCTTATAAAGGGAAGTGGAAATCCAGGTGAAGCTCTAGTAAAAAAAGAAGTGACAAAGAGATGCAAAAATGCAGAAAATCCATCAGGTAATAAATAGCGCTTTAAAAACAAAAAACAAAAAACAGAATTGTAGATGAAACGAGTTCCTGATAACTTTGAGGGGCAAAGATTAAGCTATTTTCTTTGGCTAATTGCTTGCAATAAATCTCCGCTTTTGCATGACTCAGAGCGTGGAACGGATCCAAAGTTTGAATTTGAGTATTTTTGATTTTCCTGCTCTGTCTCATCGAGTAAGGTCAAACCGTTAAAATGATTACAACTTGGAGTTGTGTGTGTGCAGAAAATTATCCTTTTGGGGATGCTTTAGATCGGATGGGATTTTTTTTATCGCTTGTGATGGGAAGGGAGGGCATTATATAAGGCAGACAATTAACACATCTTTGTTTAGCAAACTTTGCATCAAATGGACAACATTTGACATCTTCATCCCAAAGTCAACTGTCCCCAAACACTCCAGATAATAAATGCCGTGGTTCATTTAACAACGGTGGCCAGGACGGTCGCAAAACGGGGCCAAGCTCAGCGAGCAGCTGCCTTGCTTAGCCACAGAAATGCAGAGATCATTTGTAGCCCGTTGTAAGTCAAGGACTGACCAACCATAGTGCTCTTTTGCGGGGCTAACAGTGACCATGCTGCCCGATGGAAGCAGACGGAATCGCTTGTTTTATAAGATGTCAGTTTAACCTTTTTTTTAATTGAGAAAAGACACTTTTCTGCAGTGGTGCAATTCAGCCAGTATGATCCGGTTCGGGCGAACTGGTAGCTGTGGTGGCAGGAGGTTCCACCTACCCATCACGTCCCGTTTTGGACTCTCTGCGCATGCACGGAAGGTCTTGCGCATGGGCAGAGGTGGTGCGTGCGCTCACATTTGCGAACTGGTAGCGAAGGTAAGTGGATTTCACCACTGCTTTTCTGGCCATAGGAGAATTGAAGTCAACAGCGGATTTTAAACTTTCTCATAGAGGAAACTTCGCCCAGTTTCTATAGAGAGATCTGTGACTAAAGCTTGCCATCTTTAAAAGGCTTTTCAAATTAGTTGGCATCCTGCAGTGTTCAAACCTTCTCACCTCCCTATGAAAAACTCTGACAATATTTGTCCCATTAATGCTCTTTTTCTACTACTCCTGGCTTGCTGGTCAAAGGGGGGGACAGCTGTCAATCATTTCAGCAGCAGCCATACAGCTTAACAAAATCTCCTTTATCCTTCTTCCTTCCTGCTTACTTCAAGCCATTCCTATTTATTCCTTGATTCCCTGGGGATCAGCATTGTTGACTCAAGAATCTCCAGTAAATCTAGCTAAAGCTAGAGTTTCTGGGATATTTTTCTAGATTGTTTTATACTATAGTAGATTCATATACTTCTTATGGATTTATTTAGATTTTTAGCCTGCCTTTTGCCTTTATCCTCTAATGTTTCCATATACTATGGAGGATATGGGATGGATGGATGGATGGATGTTTGACTTTTTAAGGACTTATTTCCACTTAGATTGCTTTATATTAATAGCAGTAGACTTATATACCACTTCACAATGTTTTTACAGCCCTCTCTAAGTGGTTTACAGAGACAGCATATTGCCCCCAACAATCTGGGTCCTCATTTTACCCACCTCGGAAGGATGGAAGGCTGAGTCAACCTGAGATGGATGATAGATAGATAGATAGATAGATAGATAGATAGATAGATAGATAGATAGATGATAGATAGATAGATAGATAGATAGATAGATAGATAGATGATAGATAGATAGATAGATAGATGATAGATAGATAGATAGATAGATAGATAGATAGATAGATAGATAGATAGATAGATGATAGGTAGGTAGGTAGGTAGGTAGGTAGGTAGGTAGATTAGATAGATGATAGATAGATAGATAGATAGATAGATAGATAGATAGATAGATAGATAGATAGATGGATGATAGATAGATGATAGATAGATAGATAGATGATAGATAGATAGATAGATAGATAGATAGATAGATAGATAGATGATAGATAGATAGATGATAGATAGATGATAGATAGATAGATAGATAGATAGATAGATAGATAGATAGATAGATGATAGATAGATGATAGATAGATGATAGATAGATAGATAGATAGATAGATAGATAGATAGATAGATAGATAGCAATAGCAGTAGCAATAGTACTTAGACTTATATACCGCTTCACAGTGCTTTACAGCCGTCTCTAAGTGGTTTACAGAGTCAGCCTCTTGCCTCCAACAATCTGGGTCCTCTTTTTACCCACTTAGGAAGGATGGAAGGCTGAGTCAACCTGAGATGGATGATGATAGATAGATGATAGATGATAGATAGATAGATAGATAGATAGATAGATGATAGATAGATAGATAGATAGATAGATAGATAGATAGATAGATGATAGATAGATAGATAGATAGATAGATAGATAGATAGATAGATAGATAGATGATAGATAGATGATAGGTAGGTAGGTAGGTAGATAGGTAGGTAGGTAGATTAGATAGATGATAGATAGATAGATAGATAGATAGATAGATAGATAGATAGATAGACAGACAGACAGACAGACAGATGATAGATAGATGATAGATAGATAGATAGATAGATAGATAGATGATAGATAGATGATAGATAGATAGATAGATAGATAGATAGATAGATAGATAGATAGATAGATGATAGATAGATGATAGATAGATAGATAGATAGATAGATAGATAGATAGATAGATAGATAGATAGATAGATAGATAGATGGATAGCAATAGCAGTAGCAATAGTACTTAGACTTATATACCACTTCACAGTGCTTTACAGCTGTCTCTAAGTGGTTTACAGAGTCAGCCTCTTGCCCCCAACAATCTGGGTCCTCTTTTTACCCACTTAGGAAGGATGGAAGGCTGAGTCAACCTTGTGCCAGTCAGGATCGAACTCCTGGCAATTGGCAGAATTAGCCTACAATGCTGCATTCCAACCACGGTATGTCCTTCCTTCCTTCCTTCCTTCCTTCCTTCCTTCCTTCCTTCCTTCCTTCCTTCCCCACTTACCAATAGCACTTCCATACCGCTTCACAGGGCTTTCACAGCCCTCTCTAAGCGGTTTACAGAGTCAGCCTCTTGCCCCCAACAATCTGGGTCCGCATTTTACCCACCTCGGAAGGATGGAAGGCTGAGTCAGCCTCACCAATACTACAACCTAATTGTAGTATTAGTGATTTATTTGTTTGTTTCTGTTTATTAGTAGTTTATAATTAGTATTGTAAGTATTAGTACTGCTTTATAAGGAAATCCACACTTAGAATTCTGCGTCCTGTTTTGGTCACCATATTATAAGAAAAGATGCTGAGACTCTAGAAAGAGTGCAGAGAAGAGCAACAAAGAGGATTAGGGGGCTGGAGGCCAAAACATACGAAGAACGGTTGCAGGAATTGGGTTTGTCCAGTTTAATGAAAAGAAGGAATAAGGGAGAAATGATAGCAGCGTTCCAAATTTGAGGGGCTACCACAAAGAAGACCTATTTTCCAAAGCACAAGAAGGCAAGAAACAATGGATGGAAACTAATCAAGGAGAGAAGCAACCTAGAACTAAAGAGATATTTCCTAACAGTGAGAACAATTAACCAGTGGAACAACTTGCCACCAGAAGTTGTCGGTGCGCCATCACTGGAGGCTTTTAAGAAGAGATTGGGCAGCCACTTGTCTGGTATGATACAGGGTCTCCTGTTTGAGCAGCAGGCTGGACTAGAAGACCTCCAAGGTCCCTTCCAACTCTGTTATTCTGTTTGGCAACTCGCACTGTGTTTAGTCTTCTAGGTTTAAGGGAAGAAAACAAGAGCTATTATTTTTTAACCATTTACTACTAATTTACCATCAATTCAGAGTACTATTTATCATTAGGTATACTTATATTGTATACACTTGTCGATCAGGAAGGTCGGCAGTTTGGCTGTTCGAATCCCTAGTACAAGTCTCCTGCGTGAGCAGGGGGTTGGACTAGATGACCTACAAGGTCCCTTCCAACTCTGTTTCTGTTCAATTAATTCACCGTACTGAATTAATTGAACAGAAACAGAGCAACAAGGGGTAGCAAATTAGTCTGCTCTTCAAGGAAATCACTCTACCCATAAGTAAGAATATGCAACTTAGACCGGACTGAATTTTCACAAAGCAGAAAACAGATATTTCCTTCTCTGCAATTGTGTGAAAATCCAGTCCAGTCTAAATTCTGTATTCTTCCCTATGCATGCATAAAATATGTTCCCAGTGATTTTTCCCCCTCTTGGCAGTCTCGATAGCAAAAGAAGGATACTCAATAATATTACGTCTGCAGCTTCCTTCTCTATGCCTTGTAAGACTTAGTCGAGGAAGGTTAACGAATGCATTATCATAAATTCTGCATAAATTTATCGACAATCTTTCTGTAAATCCCTTTCCTGTATAAGACAGTTAATTAAAACATCACGACCTTGATGTGGAGTTCAGTTGGCCATGGGATTGTTGTTGTTTTTTAAAAATAGAAATATGTGTGTCAAAATAAACTAGAAAGATGAAATGCCCAAAGGGGGAGGGGGTACGATTGTTCTGACTGAGACTTCCCAAGAGCATGAAGCAAACTCATCATCCCGACAAAAACCCCTTTTATTAATTTCCTGTGAATTCTGCTTATTGACCTCCAGCAAAGTCTTTCAAGGGAGGATTTACAGTCACAGACCTTCTCTGGCTTGGAGAGCTGCCAGGCTGATATCTGCAAAACTTGGCAAGGAGTCTCGGAGAGTCACGAACCTATTTAGTGAACTAATTGCCTCCTGCAAACTCCACTCCCCTTTCGCTCCTCTTTTATTTCCTTGGGGGAGGGGGGCATTCACCATCCACCTGTGGCCTTCCTCCCGAGTCGACCCCTGTTCTTTAGCTATTCCCTTCATCTGGCAACTCTGTGCATGCGCACACTGGGAACAGGCTCCAGCTGTTCGTCTGTCTCAGTGATGTTTGACTCTGAAGGCAGCTGATAACTGTCAGATGGCCCTGGCCCCCTCTCTGCCTCCGACACAGAGCCCTCATCCGAGCCTTCACCAGACTCCAGGACTGACCCATCTTCCTCCCCAACCTCCTCACTGTCCAAATCTGCTGCCAGCTCCACTGGCCACTGGCGGGCCACAACAGTGCTTGCCAAGAGAAATTGGTCACTTGAATTTAATCCATTCATCCCTTTTGAAAGTCTCCCGGCCAGGAGAAAATGTAGTAAATTTTGGAAGACTAATTTCCAGGAAAAAAGCGATATAAGTTATTGAAAAAGTCATTGCTCTCTGACTCCGAAGGCAGCTGATAACTGGCATACAGCTCTGGCCTCCTCTCTGCCTCCGACACAGAGCCCTCATCTGAGCCTTCCCCAGACTCCAGGACTGGCCCAGGTTCCTCCCCAACCTCCTCACTGGCTGAGTTTCCCACCAGCTCCACTGGCTGTTGGGGGCCACAACAGCTTGTATGTTTTGCTGTCATGATGTAAGGGCAGAGATGGAATATAGTAGCATCCTTCGTGAAGTAGGTGGACCGTGAAGTTTTACTGATCTCATTGTTTGAATGTTGTGATTATAAAGAACGTTTGTCAGGCTGCGTTGTCCTCTACATCTCTGCAATGCCATTCTTTTATGATGAATAGCATAAGATGTAGTTCAAAAAATTCTGGAGGAGCCCAAGTTCTCCACGTAATTTTTAAGCTCAATAATAGTGATCCCAATAGGGAGGCCTTGTATCCCTCTCTACTACTCTTCCCTACTACTCTATATTTTGTACGGTTTCTCATCTCAGTGTTGGTTAGTCTCATGTGGTGTTTTACTTCATGCCCCTATTCACCGTTCTCATGGAAATGAGTTTTCCAGAAATGGATTAAAGTAGAAAGCTTCTGGGTTGTGTATATTGTCATCATTTATTAGAGAGCACTACATGATTAGAGGAATGTTAAATATTGCTTTGTTTTGGTGGTGGTGGTGTGTGTGTGTGTCAGCGTTATTTTCATTCACTTCATGACTGTATATAAGTTTTGCATTGAGTGCGGATGTGTTAATTTTTAAATGCACTTAAAGTCATAGAGTTGTACCAGTGGTGGGTTACGGATCCCGTCGCAACCGGTAAACTGCGCGTGCATGCCCGAATTGCTTGGTTGGCTTAAATACAGGTAAGGAGCCAGAGAAAGTAGGTGGGCCCTCCAAAGCACCATTCCGGTACGGTGGCTGCTGCTCCCAGCAGCCACCAGTACACCCGTACCAGGACGTACTGGCCAGAACCCAGTGGTGGGTTGCAGACGGTACACCCCAGTACGGGCATACCGGAGCCTACCCGGAGCACCGAGTACCATTACGGTATGGTGCTCCAGAGGGCCCACCCACCCACCTGAGCTCCTTACCTGTCTTTAAAGTCTTTGGCGCTTCCACGCACATGTACGGCCGGTACAGCCCTTGCACGACACTCCGCCAAGCAGCTGGAGCGTTGCAGAGGCTCGCGGAAGCGTCGTTGGATTGTAAGGCTCATACGCCCATGCCGCGCGCCTTCATGTGGAGGATGCTGGACCCCATTGCAGTCGGACTGGTTGCAATGGAACCCATCACCGCCGGAACCCACCACTGAGTTGTACACATATAGCAATAACCCTTAGACTTATATACCGCTTGACAGAGGAGGAGGAACTGCCTTCTGTCCCTGAGCCA
Source organism: Natrix helvetica (assembly GCF_964273705.1). Classification (NCBI taxonomy): domain Eukaryota; kingdom Metazoa; phylum Chordata; class Lepidosauria; order Squamata; family Natricidae; genus Natrix; species Natrix helvetica. Next base: position 81,827,614 of record NC_138553.1, on the reverse strand, counting down.
AGAACACATAAGGCAGAGAAAAGGCAGAGAAAGGGCAGGAGCAGGGAAGGTCAGCCAGATAATATGTGAGGGGGGAGCCTCACCCATCTTGATCAGAAACTAGCTACTGAGCACAGGAGAGGGATGCATTTCACAAGCTGTTTGTTTTCTAGCCATGTATTTGGTCGTCGTGATTCCTGCTTCACTCTGGATTGACACCACATTTGGAACTGAGACTTGCCTTGGAGACTCCCCCTTTCTTGCCTCATGAGCTCTCCTGGGTGTGGATGTAAGTTTTGCCTGGTGGGTTTAACCCCGAGGTGCCCTTTCAAGAGGGAACTGGACTTTCTGTTTCTTCTTTGAAGATGGGTTCGCTCCTCATCCCAGAAGATTCTTCAGCTGAAAGGACTGTGTAAATCCTTCCGTTCCCCACCATCCAGTCAGAGCTGAAGAAGCTTCTTGGATGGGAAGAGAAATGTCTTCAAAGAAAAAAACAGAAAGCGCAGCCGCCTGTTGAAAAAAGCACCTTTGGGACAACCATGACCTGGATGACGGAGAATCTCCATAGATATCTGGTGGATTTAAATTTGTCTGGTGGAGTTATTTTGTTCGAATGACTTTGGGGACTGTTGAGCCATTGCTCTGTAGACTAATCTTGGTCTCTTCATGGCTGGACTTCATTGAGACAATTCTGGGCTGAATGCCAAAGAATGGAAGCCTTTGAACTCTGGTGCTGGAGAAGAAGACTCCTGCATTGAGTCCCTTGGACTGCAAGGCCATCCAACCGGTCAATCCTAGAAGAGATCCACCCTGATTGCTCTTTAGAAGGCCAGATCCTGAAGAGGAAACTCAAAGACTTTGGCCACCTCATGAGAAGGAAGGACTCTCTGGAGAAGAGCCTCATGCTGGGAGCGATGGAGGGCAAAAGAAGAAGAAGGGGACGACAGAGAAGGAGGTGGCTGGATGGAGTCACCGAAGCAGCCGGCGTGAGCTTCAAAGGACTCCAGAGGATGGGAAAGGACAGGAAGGCCTGGAGGAACGTTGTCCATGGGGCTGCTATGGGTCAGGCACAACATTGCAACTAACAACAACAACAAATTAATAAACTCACTAAACCACAGTTATATGTTTGTATGAGTGAGCTGGGCAGCACAGTGGTCTCTAACAAGATAATAGCAAGATGGGTCATGCATATCTGAAATCATATTTAGAATTCTTGTCTGGATAGGTTTTTTTTAAGTGAGCCTAAATTAATACGTTGTGATCATTCTAATGCAAAAATATAAAGAACTAAAATATTTTTCCCCATGCGTTCAACGTTATTTTATTTATTTAGAAAATATATATTATCGAATTAACTTATTAGACCGCTGAGTATTACAAGCCCCTCTGTTGCTTTCTGGAAGACATCACATCGAAATTGAAATAATAAATATTAAAAGCAATTAGAAAACAATTACAATTACAGCGGTCAATTCATTATTATAGGAATATACTTATTTTGTTGATAAAATACACCAGTGGTGTCCTTCTTGAAAATTGGAGCCAGAAATCCAACAGCAAATCATATTCTCATCCAGAATTGGCTTTATTGCTTTATTTTTAAAGGTTTCATGGCCTCCCAGAGTCACTCTAACTGTCAGAGAGGTAGCATGCGAGCAAACAAATGAGCAAACAAATAAATATTATGTGTAATAATATACTTCATTTAATGGAGGCCAACAACAACCACAGTCACTAGGGAGTGTAAGCTATTAAATGGTATTATTATTATTCTGCTAGCTAAATTGCGTAAAATATTAGGATAATGTATTTGAGATCAATTATTAACCTGAGAAATCCCCAGGGATTAAACGTAACAAGATATATATAATGTTTACATGTATTACGATCTCTCAGGCCTTTGAATTCAATTACAGAGGCAAGTGGTTTAAGGTGTGTTGTTAATGAAAGTACTCTTTCATCTCTCTCTCTCTCTCTCTCTCTCTCTCTCTCTCTCTCTCTCTCTCTCTCTCTCACACACACACACTCTCTCTCTCTCTTCCTTGCTCTCTCCCTCTCTCTCTCTCTCTCCATCTCTGTCTCTGTCTCTTTCTTACTTTCTCTCTCCATCCATCTCCCTCTTTCTCTTCCTTTTCCTCTCTCTCCCTATCTCCCTCTTTCTCTCCCTCTCTCCCTCTTTCCCTCCCTCTTTCTCCCTCTCTCGCTCTTTCTCTTTCTTTCCCTCTCTCCCTCTTTCCCTCTATCCCTCCCTCTCCCCCTGCTCTCTTTCGCGCTCTCTCTCCCCCTCTCCCCCTCTCCCCCTCTCTTCCCCTCTCCTTCTTTTCCTCTGTCCCTCTGTCATATATACATCAGAGGTGGAATTCACTTACCTTCCCTACCAGTTCGTAAATGTGAGTGCGCTCTCTGCCCTAATGACCAGCTGGGTGGGAGTGGCCGTAGTGGGTGTCACCAGGAGATGTGACACGCAACACTCAGTCTCCTGCAACCCCCTGGGAACAAAAACGGGCCACAGGGGGTGGATGCCCCCACCCACAAATCTGCTTTTCTAAAAGCTGTCCTCCTCAGTTTCTGCTTGGGGCAGGGAGACTGGGCTGCCCTCTGCCTCCATTAAGATTTTTTTTTTTTAATTTCTCCTTTAGGGGAAATAGTTTATCTTGCCTTTTTAATATTTCCCAAAATATTTCATTGTTCTAGGAGGAGGGTTTTTCCCCCCCTACCCTTCCTTTACTCCTTTTGAAAGGGTGAAATCGAAACTCACCCTCAAAGGCTCATTTCAAAGTTACTTTTCCAAAGGCAATGGAACTTTCTCGGTTTTTTTCCTTGGTAAAACATTTCGCTTCTCATCCAAAGTCTTAAGCTGGCAGAGCAAAAACACCATTTATACTGTGGGAAGCCATACACACACACACACCCAGAAGAATGAAATATTTTAGGAAATATCAAAAAAGGCAGAACATTATCTTTCCCTGGATGAGAAAAGAAGAAACATGTTTTAAAGGCAGAAAGCAGCTCCCTGCCCCCAGCAGATATATATGGTGCCCGTTTAGAAAGACCTATCTGCAAGACAAAAGACCTCCAGCTCCAGGGTGAAGGGATTAAGACACGACCCTCCAGGACGTAATAGGAGTAACCCATCTAGCAACAGAGTTCACCACATGGTAGAATCACTGGGGACATTGCATCGCTCGGCAAACTTCAACCAAGCTTGGCTCAGACAACCTACAAACCTAGCAGCAGCCAATTAGAATACATGTTCTTGCACAGGAACAGGAAGTTCAAGTGCAAACCCCAAGAGACGGTATAAAAACTCTCCACTCTCAACTCCATGTGCTCAGATGTCCAGATCCCATGTGATTCTGCTTCATTGAACCCTCTTTCCAATCAGACTCCACTTTCCCCCGGCTTGGAACTGAACCAGATGGATATTTCTACTAACAATAACTTATATCACCTTGCAGTGGTGGGTTACGACTGGTTTGCCCTGATACGGGTGTACTGGTGCCTCCCAGGAGCACTGGGTACCGTTCCGGTATGGTGCTCTGGAGGGCCCACCTGCCCGCCTGCAGTCCTTATGGGTATTTGAGCTCTTCGGGGCTTCCGCGTATGGAGCGTATGGCACCTGAGCGACACTCCGCCAAGCAGCTGGAGCATCACGGAGGCGCCACAGAGTGTCGCAGGTAGTAAGTATGCATGTGTGCACTGTGCGCATCTCTTTGCATGCTTCGCGCATTCATGTGGTGGACGCTGAGCCCCGTTGCACCATACCAATTGCAACGGGATCTGGAACCCACCACTGTCACCTGGGGAGTGTTGCTGGTCTCAAGCCAACATAGCAGTGGTGGGCTCCAGATCCTGTTGGAACCAGTACGGTGCAAAGGGGCCCGGCATCCACCACATGAATGTGTGCAGCATGCGTGGACATGCGTGCAGTGCGCGCATGTGTACTTACCACATGTGATGCTCCGCGACACCTCCACGACACTCCAGCTGCTCGGCGGAGCATTGCACAGGCGCCATTTGCTCCATGTGCAACGGGGCACACACTACCGCCTTGCGATGCTCCAGCTGCTCAGCGGAGGTTGCGCAAGTGCCGTACGCTGCATGCGTGTGCACAAATGGTGCTCAAGCTTAAATACAGTTAAGGAACGAAGGCGGGCAGTTGGGCCCAACATAAACACTGTTCTGGTACGTTGACAGCTGCTCACAGCTGCCACCAGTACACCTGTACCGGGGTGTACTGCCCGGAACCCACCACTGCAACATAGTCTATTATCGAACAATGAAATCTAATAGACATACAAAACTAATACTAATAGCCTCAATATTAAATTTGTTTCTTACGGTACTAATGAAAGAATGTTTTGCATGTCGATGGGATGTTCCAGAGATATTTAAACACGGTCTGGCTGTCAAATTCTTATTTTTGAGGGGAAGGGGGCAAATGGGTAGAGGGGAGCTCACTCGTAAAGCTAGTAGATCAATATTGTCCACTCGAATGGCTATTTCTACATCGGACAATTTTGATCTTACAAACATCAGTAGATTTTAAAGATGTGAGGGGTGTCAACCTAAGAGGGATAAACAAACGTAGAGTTCACTGTAATGAAGTGAAGAATTACAGATCGATCAACCATGAAGGGTAGGAAGCTATGATACTGTCCAGCATTGAGAAAAAAAATAGTTTGACCTCAGTTTTACGTTCTTGGATAATGCTTACGTTTCATTTACGCATTGTCTTGTTATTGGCATAACAGAAAATGAATGAGTACTATTTCATGTACTCAAGGTTTAATGGCCTATTTCCAAACAAGGCTGAATGATTTCTTATATTCAATGTAATATATTTTTGGTTATTTATTTTTGTCTGTTTCCTTTTGTGTATTTTTTTTTTTTTTGCACTAACTCGGCAAAAAAAAAAAAAGGAGAAAGAGAGTAAGCCAAACTGCAGGAGCTTCCTACTTGCTTTGGTCAATTACTCAAGGTTCTGGCTCTTGAATAGAATAGAATAACAGAGTTGGAAGGGGACCTTGGAGGTCTTCTAGTCCAACCCCCTGCTGAGGCAGGAAATTCTACAGCATTTCAAATAAAGCATTGTCCAATCTCTAGCAGTTCCTGTAATGGCTTTTTGTTCCCTAGGCCCTCCCTCTGGTAAACTCACAAGATTCGTTTTTCTCACCCTATACATGTATACATCTGAACTAGACTGTCGTTTCTCTGTGTCATAGAATATATGTGGATATCAATGGTGGGTTTCAGCCAGTACGGCCTGGTAAGCCGTACCTGTAGTAGTCGGGAGTAGCAGCCACTGTAGTGGTACGGTGGCTCGTTTGGCCCGCCCGCCCACATTCCATACCTGTTTTTAAGGCAACTGGGCCAATTGCAGATGCGCGCACAGCATGTGGTGCCTGCGTGACCTCTGACAAGCAACCGGGTGTCACAGGGAGGGTGGAGTGCGCATGCATGCACAGCGCATGTCCAGCGGGTGTACGAATGGACCACGAGCAGCGTACTGGTAGCGAAGGTAAGAGCAACCCACCACTGGGGTATACGCGTTATTTTTATTTATTTTCTCATGTTTATGTAGTGTACATTGGGGGTGGGTGACCCTTTGACAGTTGCACGCATCAACATTTCATTTTAATGCATGCCGATTAGTGTACGTTTAAAGTGACAGTAACGTTGTTGGAAGAAATGTCCTTCTGGGTTCAGTTCCAAGTGGGAGGAAAAAGACACTGGATTCATGGAAGTTGCTTGGAAAGATGGTTTTAATGGCGGACGGGATCACACGCCTTGAAGATGTTGGGTGAATGAAAAAAAAGGGAAGAGATGCCTGAGATTTATACCCTCTCTGAGCTTTTGAATTTGAGCTTGTATTCTGATTAGTTGTCAGACTCCCATGGGGCCATGCAGGGACAACTCTATAGGCTGTCCTGAGTCCCAAGCTTGGTTGATTCTTGCTGGGTCATGTAATCTTCCCAGGTGCCATGTGGTGAGATGGGTAGAGGCAGTGGTGAAATTCATTTTTTTTACTACCAATTCTGTGGGCGTGGCTTAGTGGGCATGGTGCAGCTTGGTGGGTGTGGCTTGGTGGACGTGGCAGGGGAAGGATACTACAAAATCTCCATTCCCTCCCCACACTGGGGCCAACCAGAGGTGGCATTTGTTAGTTCTCCGAACTATGTAAAATTTCCACTATCGGTTCTGTGAACTTCTCAAAATTTCCACTATCGGTTCTCCGAACTACTCAAAATTTCTACTATCGGTTCTCCAAACTACTCAAAATTTCCATTACTGGTTCTCCAGAACCTGTCAGAACCTGCTGGATTTCAGGCCTGGGTAGAGAGCTAATCCTATCATGTCTTAATCTCATCACCCTGGAGCTGAAGGGGGCGCAGGGAACTGCCTTTTTAATATTTCCTAGGAAATTTCATTTTTCTAGGAGAGGGATGGGAGCTAACTTCCTACAAAGTCATTCTAAGTCAAATGGAGGAGCAGGGAAAGTCTTCTCCAATCTTCCAGGCCCGTGGAAAAGATCAGATTTTCTTCAAGGAAAACATGGCTCAAATTCAGTCAGTGTTTAACGGGCTCTGCCAAAGTGAACGCAATTTTGCTGTCTCTCTATATTATAGAGAAGAGAAGTACTGTTTATCCTACTCCAGAGTGCTTTCTGCTTCTTAAACTTTGAAGTGTGGGGGCCAAATATTGCAGCCTACATGTCAATCTGAACATGGCAATGCACCATAAAAACTGTTTATCATCTTGACTTTTAGATGTTCTGGTAATAGACTTTTGGGGGGCCCATGTAGCCTATTCCATTAGAAATATCGCAGGTTTTTCTCTTTTTCTTCTACGCATACCCACTAGCTAATTGTGTCGCATCAAAATTACCACTTTGGCTGAGAATATCCTTGTGAATGCTATCCCATAATAGTGAGATACAGTATAGCTTAAAATCGTGATGGCGAAACAATGGCACAGGTGGCACGCGGAGACCTCTCTGCAGACATGCAAGCCGTCGACCCAGCTCAGCATGTGCGTGCCACAGTGGTGGGTTCCGGATCCCATTCCAACTGGTATGGTTGGAACAGACCCAGCGGCGTCCACACGCACAGCGCGGACATGCATCTTAGCGCCTCCGCGATGCTCCAGCTGCTCAGCGGAGCGTCGTGCAGGCGCTGTACGCGCCATGCACTTGCGTGGAAGCCCCGAAAACTTAAAAGACCGGTAAGGAGCTCAGGTAGGAGGGTGGGCTCTCTGGAGTACCGTACTGGAATAGGATCTGGTGCTCCGGGCAATCTCCGGTACGCCCGTACCGGGGCATACTGCCTGCAACCTACCATGGGCGTGCCTCCCACAGGCCAGCTGATTTTAGGGTCTCTGCTGTGCGTATGCATGGGGCAGGGTGCATGCCGGCAATGTACATGCAAGCATAGTGGGAGGGGTCACACATAATGATAAAAAAGGAATTTATGTTCAGAGACGAAGGAAAAGATTCCAGAGACTAGAAAGTCTGGACTTTGGAGATTGGCCTATCACTAAACTGAAATTATTTCATGTACTGTTGTTCTATTGGACCATGATTCTTATTTCCACAATGTCTAAGGCAGCTAAGAGTGATAGAAGTTCAAGTATGTTCACAACATCAAAAACAAAAGATCAAAAGAAAAGCCACAAAACACAGCCTGGAATTGAGACCACCCATTGGGTCAGGAAGAATAACAAGAAACCAGAATAATGAGTCAAGGGTAAAAAGCTTGTACAAGAAAACAGCCACAAATCATTTCAACATCAGACATGAAATGGGTATTTTTTTCAAAGAGCCAAGTAGATTGAAGATAACTTTATCCAGAATAGCAGAGTTGGGAGGGACTTTTGAGGTCTTCTAGTCCAACCCTTGCTCAGGGAGGAAACCCTGTACCATTTCAAACAAATGGTTGTCCAGTCTCTTCTTTAAAACCTCCAATGATGGAGCACCCACAGCTTCTGGAGGCAAGCCATTCCAATGATTACCGTATTTTTCGGAGTATAAGACGCTCCAAAGTATAAGACGCACCTACCTTTTGGAGAGGAAAACAAGAAAAAAAAATCTCCCTCTGCCTCCCAGCAATTTGCCTCCTTGCAGCAAACAGCCAACAGCCTGTTTCAGTTTCAATTTCAGCACAGCCTGATTAGCACAAGCAGCTGTTCATTGGTTGGATCGGCCTCCCAATTATCAGCTGTTTCTGGCTGCAGGGATTGCCATAGCCTATTGCTGCCTCCATGCACCCCATTTTCGGTTTCCACGTGCCCAATTTTCCACCCATTCAGGGCAGCGAGGATCAGAATAGGTTGACAATGGGGCACGCGGAGGCCGAAAATGGGGTGTGCAGAGGCGGCAATAGGTAATGGCAACCCTTGCAGCCTGAAACAGCTGATGGTCGGGATCCAACCGACAATCAGCTGCTTGTGCTAATCAAGTTGTACTGTAGCTGAAATATGAAACAAGCTGTTTGCTGTTTGCTGCAAGGAGGCAAATTGCTGGGAGGCACCCCAAAGGGTGGGGGCTGGTGGGTGGGCGGGATTATATTCAGTGTATAAGATGCACCGAAATTTTCACCCTCTTTTTGGGGGGGGGGAGTGTGTCTTATACTCCGAAAAATGCGGCAATTGTTCTCAAGGTCAGGAATTTCTCCTTAATTCTAGGTTGCTTCTCTCCTTGATTAGTTTCCATCCATTGCTTCTATTCTGTTCCATCCATTGCTATTTCACCGGTGAAATAGATCTTTAAAAATAATGACTAACAATTTGACGGTGCCATAAAAATATACTGCAGGTCATCCAGAAGTCACTCACGTTAGTGCAGTAGTTAAATCGCAGCTGACTTTTTGGAAACGTATGGCTTCAAAAAAAAATCTGTTTTTTTCCAAAGCCGGGCGTGCCTAAAACATGTTAAAGTAAGCCAGCAATTAAGCCACAAGTAAACACAGATAGAGCTAGATAGAGTTTTTACGACAGCCAAGAGTTTCCAAGATGTTCTGGAAAATGACTGCCGCTCCATTGTTTAGGAACGTAGTCCAAGGACTCTGTCCAACTGGTAACTGGGTTTTGTAAGCGCAGCCTTATCCAAACCTGATCTTTCTTTTGGATAACTGATCAAGATTACTTTTTTTCCTGATCTATTAGAAGTCATGGATCTCTTTGTCTATAGAGAGCCTCGATCATCAAGGTCATAGTTCTCCCAAAGGTGCTTTTTCCAAAAAGCAACGGAACTTCCTTGTTTGATTTTTTATTTCCTTGAAAACATTTCACTTCTCATAAGATAACCTTCATTGTCCCTTTTTTTCCCCCCATCAGCTCACTGGCATACATTAAAGAATGAAATTCTGTCGCCTGCTCTGAAAAGAAAAATATGTATCTACCCATAACCATACATAATGCATATTTACACATGCTATATATACATATATAGCACTTAGACTTATATACCGCTTCACGGTGCTTTCACAGCCCTCTCTAAGCGGTTTACAGAGTCAGCCTCTTGCCCCCAACAATCTGGGCCCTCATTTTACCCACCTCGGAAAAGATCCTTGAGATGGTCAGGTTCGAACTCCTGGCAATGGGCAGAATTAGCCTGCAATACCGCATTCTAACCACTGCGCCACCAGGCCTCTTCTGACACTTCATCCACCGCACACATCTAACTATCATTGAGATCGGAGTGTCCAGGTTTAGGGAATAATCTTGGAAAATGCCCAACCTGTGAATCTGAGTTTATTCAGGGAACGTAACTTTTGATGGAAACTAGTCAAGGAGAGAAGCAACCTGGAATGAAGGAGAAACTTCTTAACAGTGAGGACAATTAACCAGTGGAACAGCTTGCCTCTAGAAGTTGTGAATGCTCCAACACTGGAAGTCTTTAAGAAGATGTTGGATAGCCATTTGTCTGAAATGTCTAGGGCAGGGTTTCCAAACTTGGGAACTTTAAGACTTGTGGACTTCAACTCCCAGAATTCCCCAGCTGGGAGTTGAAGTCCACAAGTCTTAAAAGTCCCCAAGTTTGGACACCCCTGGTCTAGGGCCTCCTTCTTGAGCAGGGGGTTGGACTAGAAGACCTCCAAGGTCCCTTCCAGTTCTATTCTGATTGATTGATTGGCATAAACTGCTCGGCCTCATATTTCTTTATTTCTTTATTTATTATTTATTTATTATTCATATTTATAGACCGCCCCCTCTCCCGAAAGGGACTCGGGGCGGTGTACAGTCACTAAAATACGTTATAAAATACATGCAAAACAGTTAAATAATTAAATAAGTAGGTAGGTGGAGGAGGTTGCAGACTGTACATGGAATAATAAATATTAAATATAATATATAGTATAATGAAAACTTTTAAAACCCCAAACCCAATTAAAATGAATAAATCCCCGGGAGGTAAAACTAAGAAAGTGCCAGGCCAGCTGATTGAAATAGGTGAGTCTTTAACTTTTGCCGGAAGGAACGGAGGTCGGTGGTAGTTCGAATGTCAGGGGGGAGGTCATTCCAGAGGGTTGGGCCCATCACAGAGAAGGACCTACTCCTAGGTGTCGCCCGCTGGCATTGACCAGCAGACGGCACCAGGAGGAGCCCCTCTCTGTGTGAGCGGATAGGCCGCAGGGACGTGTGTGGTAGGATGCGATCCTGCAGGTAACTAGGCCCACTGCCATGGAGCGCTTTAAAGATGGTGATCAATACCTTGAAACGCACCCGAAAGGCCACAGGTAGCCAGTGCAGCTCGCGCAGGAGAGGTGTTACGTGGGAGTAACGTGTACTTCCCATAATAACCCGCGCGGCTGCGTTCTGAACTAGCTGCAGTCTCCGGATGCGTCCCAAGGGAAGCCCCATGTAGAGAGCATTGCAGTAGTCCAGGCGAGACGTCACCAGCGCATGAGTGACCGTGCGCAGGGCACTCCGGTCCAGTAGGGGGCGCAATTGGCGCACCAGGCGAACCTGGTGGAACGCCCCCCTCGCCACGGCTGCCACATGGTCCTCCATTGACAGCCGGGCATCAAGGAGGACGCCCAAATTGCGCGCCCGCTCCACAGGGGACAATTGTTCGCCCCCTATGGCCAGCGATGGAGTCAGCTGGCTGAACTGAGGCGCCGGTAACCACAGCCACTCGGTCTTGGAGGGGTTGAGTTTAAGTCTGTTGTCCCCCATCCAGACCCCGACGGCTTCCAAACACCGGGACATCACTTCGACAGCCTCGTTGGGGTGGTTTGGGGTTGAAATATACAGCTGAGTATCATCAGCGTAGAGATGGTACTCAACCCCAAAACCACGGATGATCTCACCCAGCGGCTTCACATATGCGTTGAACAGGAGAGGCGAGAGGACCGACCCCTGTGGCACCCCACAAGTGAGTGGCCTCAGGGACGATCTCTTGGTCTGCCTTTGATGACAACTAACATTTTCTGAATGAAGTTTTAAATTATTGTTTTTAAATCCTCATTTGGTCATTCACTGATGAATTTGGAACCGCTTCTTTGCACTTCAGTGGAGACAAAAGTCGTGATTCAGGAGGGGACAAAACTGCAAGAAACTTCCCCGGTTAAGAAACTCCTTTTATTCTTCTTGTAAGCCACTTTAAGGATGGGATTACAGAACGGCACAAAAATGTCATCAATAAAGAAATAAATAAGATCCCCTTTAAGGATTTTCTCTTCCACCTTGATTGCAGAATGGCTTGGTATATACTTTGGGGAGATATTTATTTTGTTGTTGGAAATAACTCGGAGGATGTCGACAGAATCCAGACATATGAAAATAATTTGTGCATATTACCCTGCCCTTCCTGGCGAGTGAAGAAACCGGAGGCGGCTTAGCTGAGCAGCTGAAAAATTGCATTTTTTCTTTTCTTTAAGTTTCTGATAGAGAGAAGCTGGAGCCAGTTATTATTATTATTATTATTTAAAAGGACAGGGTAAAATCTTCATTCAAGAACTCTCTCGACATTATATTGGTATCGGATAAAATCCAATCTGTGTTTTTTAAAAAAATTACTCAGGGGCGGGGGGGTGAGGTGCTAGACTGGTTGATCAAAAATCAATTGGAGAAACTTCAGGAAGTTTATCTTTCTTAAAGCGATTTGACTCTGACATGATATTAAGTTGCCTTTAAGGAACAGTTCATTGAGTGACTGAAGTCCTCGCGGCACTGAAAAAAAATGACTTGTGAACGTTTTTCACACTTAAACAACTGTTGCCGGGTTTTTTTTACATATCTATTAAGTAACTCTTAAAGTAGGCAAAAGCTATTGAAAACAGATTTGAGAGTACCTAATTAAGAGAAAATTAAAGAAAATGATGTACCGGTTTAAAGAAAAACTCTGTATGTTAAAAAGGATGTTTATAAAAGAAAAAAAAAATCCATTCCCTATTGTGTTTCAGGGAAACACAAGTATATATATTTATGGATAGATGGATAGATCGATAGATACAGTAGATAGATAGATAGATAGATAGATAGATAGATAGATAGATAGATAGATAGATAGATAGATAGATGATAGAAGATAGATAGATAGATAGATAGATAGATAGATAGATAGATAGATAGATAGATAGATGATAGACAGACAGACAGACAGGTAGACAGATGATAGATAGATAGATGATAGATAGATGATAGATAGATGATAGATGATAGATAGATAGATAGATAGATAGATAGATAGATAGATAGATAGATGATAGATAGATAGATGATAGATAGATAGATAGATAGATAGATAGATAGATAGATAGATAGATAGATAGATAGTTAGATAGATGATAGATAGATTAGATAGATTAGATAGATAGATATTAAGATATAGATAGATATTAAGATAGATATTTAGATGGATATTTAGATCTTTAGAAAGATAACTAATAGATTATTAGATAGATAGATAGATAGATAGATAGATAGATAGATAGATAGATAGATAGATAGATAGATGATAGATGGATGGATGGATGGATGGATGGATGGATGGATGGATGGATGGATGATAGATAGACTGACAGACAGATAGATAAATAGAGATTAAGATATAGATAGATATTAAGATAGATCTTTAGATAGATATTAAGATAGATCTTTAGATAGATAAATGATAGATGGATAGATAGATAGATAGATAGATAGATAGATAGATAGATAGATAGATAGATAGAGATGATAGATAGATAGATAGATATACAGATAAATATTAAGATAGATATTTAGATAGATAGATAGATAGATAGATAGATAGATAGATAGATAGATGATAGATAGATAGATAGATAGATAGATAGATAGATAGATAGATAGATAGATAGATAGATAGATGATGGATGGATGGAAGGAAGGAAGGAGGGAAGGATGGAGGTAGGTAGGTAGGTAGGTAGGTAGGTAGGTAGGTAGGTAGGTAGGTAGGTATATGGCTGAAGTGATATATGTCTTAAGTGCTATTGCTATTGTTTTTTAACCTGTGGTGGTGCAGAGGTTAGAATACAGTATTGCAAGCTAGTTCTGCCAACTGCCACCAGTTCGATCCTGACCGGGCTCTAAGTTGACTTCCGTGCTTCTAAGGTCAATAAAATGAGGCCCCCCAGATTGTTGGGTGCAAAAGGCTGACTCTGTAAACTGCTTAGAGAGGGCTGTAAAGCACTGTGAAGCGGTATATAAGTCTAAGTGCTATTGCTCCAAGAGCCATTGTGTCTAGGTGGTTAGAATGCCATACTGCAGGCTAATTCTGCTGACTGTCAGCAGTTCGATCCTGACCAGCTCAAGGTGGACTCAGCCTTCCCACCTTCTGAGGTTGGTAAAATGAGGACCCAGATTGTTGGGGGCAAGAGGCTGACTCTGTCAACTGCTTAGAGAGGGCTGTGAAACACTATGAAGGGGTATACAAGTCTTAAGTGCTCTTGCTATTGTGCAATTGAGTCAGCCTATACTTTTCCTCAACCTTGGCTTCAGAGGTGGGTTTTGTAGTCTACAGTTCAACATGCCTGTATAATAAAGTGATCCCTGGAGAAATAGTCTCAGAGAAGTAAAGTTATTTTTCTTAAATGTATGAAAAGGATTGAGCTCCATCTCACATCCGATTAAGAAATAAGCATATGTTTCTGGAAGAGTATTTTTTTTTCTTTTTGGTTGGGTGGAGTATGCATTTTTTCCAGATTTCTATTATCCCCGTATCAGATTCATCTTGAAAGCAAACTTCCACAGACTGTCCAAAGTCTGCAATGTTATTGAATATTCCATTTCAGCCTGGAAAGCTTTGGAGACCATTGCAAACGAGGCAGAGAAACAATTGGATAATGGCCTAGATAACTATGATTTTTTATTATTATTATTATTTAAACATGAAACTCAGTCAACTGAACATTCACAAATACCATTGACTGGTGCTAATGGTTCATAGGGGTTGCTCCCAGCATCCTAGGTATCAACCAAGCATCTTCTTAAAATATACGATGTTCCGAGTAGTGCAGTTTTTTGCCGTTCCGCTGGTGTTATTGCAGGAAGCTGCAATTTGTTGATGTGTTTTGTGAAATTCTTGGGTATGCGGCCAAGTGCCCCAAGAACAATGGGTATCACGTTGTGGTTGTTGTTGTTGTTGTTGTTGTTGTTGTTTTGTTATTATGGTCTTACCTTTGTGATGTTTCTGGTTTTAATACTTGCAAGCCATCCAGAGTCATCTCTGGATAAGTTGAGCAGTACACATATCATAAATCCTTTCTGTCTGTCTGTCTGTCTGTCTGTCTGTCTGTCTGTCTGTCTGTCTGTCTGTCTGTCTGTCTCTCTGTCTCTCTGTCTCTCTGCCTGCCTGCCTGCCCGCCTACATCCATCCGCCTACATCCATCTATCTATCTATCTATCTATCTATCTATCTATCTATCTATCTATCTATCTACCTACCTACCTACCTACCTACCTACCTACCTATCTATACACCTACCTACCTACTTATCTATCTATCTATCTATCTATCTATCTATCTATCTATCTATCTATCTATCTATCTATCTATCTATCTACCTACCTACCTACCTACCTACCTACCTATCTACCTATCTACCTACCTACTACCTACTACCTACCTACCTACCTACCTATCTACCTATCTACCTATCTACCTATTTACCTACCTACCTACCTACCTACATACATACATACATACCTATTACCTACCTACCTACCTACCTATCTATACACCTACCTACCTACTTATCTATCTATCTATCTATCTATCTACCTACCTACCTACCTACCTATCTACCTATCTACCTATCTACCTACCTACTACCTACCTACCTACCTACCTATCTACCTATCTACCTATTTACCTACATACATACATACATACATACATACATACCTACTACCTACCTACCTACCTACCTACCTACCTACCTACCTACCTACCTACCTACCTATCTATCTATCTATCTATCTATCTATCTATCTATCTATCTCCCAACCCCCTGCCTAGGCAGGAAACCCTATACCAGTGATGGCGAACCTTTTTTGGCTCGCGTGCCACAAGTGCGGGGAGCGCAGGGGGGTCGAGTGCGGGCGTGCCGCACCCATAATGCAAAACGCGCGACCCCCCCCATTTTTACATGTTTTTTTTTTGCCCTCCCCATGCTCCAGGGGCTTTATAGGAGCCTGGGGAGGGCGAAAAGAGCCTCCCCCGACCCCCCGGAGGCCCTCCGGAGACTTCAGGGACTGTCCAGAGGCTTCCCTGAAGCCTTCGGAGTGCTTAAAACCACCCTCCGAGCAAACCGGAAGTGACTTCCGGGTTGCTCGGAGGATCATTTTAAGCGCTCCGAAGGCATCAGGGAAGCCTCGGGCGGTCCCTGAAGCCTCTGGAGCCTGGGGAAGGCGAAAAATAGCTTTTAAAAAGCGCCTCGCGTGCCCTGACAAATGGCTCCGCGTGCCACTTGTGGCACGCGTGCCATAGGTTCGCCATCACGGCCCTATACCGTTTCAGACAAATGGCTATCCAACATCTTCTTAAAAACTTCCAGTGTCGGGGCTTTCACAACTTCTGGAGGCAACTTTTGTTCCACTGATGAATTGTTCTCACTGTCAGGAAATTTCTCCTCAGTTCTAAGTTGCTTCTCTCCTTGATTAGTTTCCACCCATTGCTTCTTGTTCTACCCTCAGGTGCCTTGGAGAATAGCTTGACTCCCTCTTCTTTGTGGCAACCCCTGAGATATTGGAACACTGCTATCATGTCTCCCCTAGTCCTTCTTTCTCTTAAGCTAGACATACCCAGTTCCTGCAACCGTTCCTCATATGTTTTAGCCTCCAGTCCCCTAATCCTCTTGGTTGCTCTTCTCTGCACTCTTTCTAGAGTCTCCACATCTTTTTTGGGGGGTGCGTATGTGACCTTTCCAAGTTACACAGCACTTATGACCAGTTTTCACATTGCAACCATTGCACATCCCCATGGTCATGTGATCAAAATTCAGGAGCTCATCAACTGACTCATATTTATGATGGTCACAGTGTGATCCCTTTTCACGACCGTCTGACAAGCCAACTCAAGAGGGAATCCAGATTCGTTTAAACAACCGTGTCGCTAATTTAACAATGGCAGTGATTCACTTAACAACGGTGGAAAGGGAGGTCGTCAAATGGGACAAAATTCACTTGAGCGACGTGTCACTCAGCAACAGAAATGTTGGGCTCTTGCAGTCGTAAGTCGAGGACTACCTGCATTGTCTTCTCTTTCAGGCTTTGTTTTATTGATTAGCAAAATAATTACATTTTAAGCCTTTGGAGAGCTTAAAAGCTGAATTTTGGAAATGCATTTCGTTGAGCCCTGTGTCCTCAATTTATGATGGCAAAATCTTTTCTGTTCCTTTGCCTCCGGACTGAGGCCCAGGAAGAAGGCTTTTCGTGAATCCTGAATAATTCAGATCGTCTTCTGTAGGTTGAAAAGGGATGGTTCATTTATTTTTAATTGCACCTGTTTTTGAATGAATGGTTAAAATTTAAGTACAAGAACGATGTAGCTCTTTTTTTTTATCCTCCCCTGAAGTTTGGGTCTGCTGATTTATCTTTTAGCAACAGTAAGGATAGTAATTGTGATTTGTAGTAGTAGTAAGCAGCATTTTGACTTCCCAAGGGAGAGAACTTCGAGTGCTTTCCTTCAAGGAGTTTCCTGTTCCAGATTTTTGTCTAGAATAAATGGATTGAGAAAATTGTACATGGTGAACCACAGTGGATTGTGGCCTTCTTAGCTGCTGACCTGGAAATAGCTTAGTCTCTCTGTTCCAGGCCTTCAAGAAATGTGTGAAAACTTTTCTATTTAGAGTGGAATGGAATGGAATAGAATGGAATAGAATAGAATTATGGAATGGAATGGAATAGAATAGAATAGAACTACAGAATATAATAGAATGGATTTGATTTGTACCCTGTGACTATCATTAAGCATTGTACCTGATGACGCATGATGAATGTATCTTTTTTTAATGTACACTGAAAGCATCTGCACCAAAGGCAAATTCCTTGTGTATCCAATCACTTGGCCAATAAAGAATTCTATTGTATTCTATTCCATTCCATTCTGTAATTTTATTCTATTCTATTCCGTTCCATTCTGTTATATTTTGTAGTTCTATTCCATTCCATTCCGTAATTCTGTTCTATTCTATTCCATTCTCTAATTCTATTCTGTTCTATTCTATTCTATTCCGTTCCATTCTGCTATATTCTGTAGTTCTATTCCATTCCACTCCACTCCACTCCATTCTGTAATTCTATTCTGTTCTATTCCAATCCATTCTATTATATTCTGTAGTTATATGCTATTCTAGTCCATTCCATTCCATTCTGTAATCCTAGTCACTGTCCAGACTTAGGGTCAACTGTCCCAAATCGGAAACTTAGCAAATATACTCAAAGTCATGTCCCAAAGATGCTTTTTGAGGAGGCAAGTGGACTTTCTGGTTTTTTCTTTGAAGACCTTTCGCTTGTCATCCAAGAAGCTTCTTCAGCTCTGACTGGATGGTTGTGCAACAGTTATGCCTATTTTTGCAATTTTCTTCCTGCAAGTTAATATAGGACGCTTTTAGTTCTGCTTATCTTGTAAGGCCTAAATAGTAAGGTGAACAACTTTTTTACAGTGAAAAGGAGGACAAAACACGTTCTATTGTCCAAAATGCTAAGGTGACCAACTTTTTTACAATGAAAAGGAGGACAAATAAATTGGAAAAAATATATCGTAAATAAAAGAAATATTTTATTCATTGCAACAATAATACACTAAAATATGATATATGCATAATAAAAACATTTGCAACATTTTATATTGTAATTATGCTTACATGCCTGTTAGTTATTATTTGAATGAGTACTTTTCCATTGAATTAATATTTTTTGTCAATGTATCATCTTCTAACAATATATTGGAAATATCTGAACAAGAAATATCCTTCATATTGAATTTCACGGCAAGTGCTGCAGCTAGAGTATCAACATTCAATCTCGATTTCTCACTTGTCGAAAAATCATTGGCAATTGAAAAAAACTCTTTCAACTGCTGCATTAGTTCCAGGGCAGCACAACGTAAATTAAACAAATAAATGATAATGATGACTCAAATAAGCAGGGGATCGTGGTCCAAAACGAAGAACTTTCTTCGGAAAGGCGAAAAGGGGAACCAGGTATCACACATCACTCGCAGAAGAAGATCAAGGTATGTAAAAAGAGAAGTCACCTTCTGGTTGGTGATTCAATCGTAAGAGATGTTAATTTAGGAGAGGATAAGGAGGTTTTAAAAGAGGTCAGGTGTCTGCCAGGTGCTACTGCCAGCAGAGACAAGAGGCGTATTCTTAAGATAGTCAAGAATGCAAGTAAGGACTGTGACGTTGATGCTATTATACATCTTGGCACTAATGATCTATCCCAGAAAGATGTACTTTCTGTGCAGAATGATTTCCAGAACTTGGGGTATGAACTTAATAGTATAGGTTGTAGGCTTATCTTTTCAGAGGTTTTACCTGTATATAAGGAACAAAAAGGGAAGGGCCAGCGTGTAGCAGAGTTTAATGTTTGGCTAAAGGAGTGGTGTAAAAGGGAAGGCTTTGGTTTTATTAGTCATGAAGCCTGTAGCTGGTCCAATGAAAAACTGTACAAAAGAGATGGGTTGCACCCATCCAAGAAAGGAACTGAGTTACTTGGCATTAAATTCACAGATTTTCTTGATAAACATTTAAACTGAAGAGCGGGGACAGAGAATTAATAGATACAGAACATCTCTGTCCCCAGCAAACTAAAATCAATAGGGTTATAAATGCATGTAACATAGATGTGTGTGTGGGTAAGATTATCACTCCTGCTGTCAAGCAAAACCAAGCATGTAATAGTGATTGTCATACCATGTGCATGAATCACACAAGTGGCAAGAAAATAGGGGCAGTCAGGCATAATACAGGTTATGTAGACAGTAAACACAAGGTCAATCAAAATGGATTCAAATGTCTATATACCAATGCACAGAGTATGAGGAATAAACAGGGAGAATTAGAAATTCAAGTAAAAGAGGGCAGATATGATATTATTGCCATTACAGAAACTTGGTGGGATGAAACTGACAAATGGAACATACAGCTAGAAGGATTTAAATTATTTAAAAGAAATAGACCAAATAAAAGAGGAGGTGGAGTTGCACTATATATAAGAAATAACTATGTCTCTACAGAAATAGAGCACAACAATAATGAGAACTATCTTGAATGCATTTGGGTCAATATTAAAGGTTGTGGGGGAAATGACATTGCCATAGGTCTATACTACAGGCCACCCAACCAAGCAGAGGAAGAAGATGAACTTTTTGCTAGTCAGCTAACTAAGGTATGTAGGAAGCACACCACAATAGTAATGGGAGATTTTAACTACCCTGACATCAACTGGGAAACAAACTCTGCACCAAGTGGAAGATCCAACAGGTTCCTAACAAACCTAGCAGACAACTTTGTTTTCCAAAAAGTAGAGAAGGAAACAAGGGGATCAGCCATACTGGACTTAATTCTCACTAACAGAGAGGAAATGATAGAAGGTGTTGAAGCCATAGGAACCCTGGGGGCAAGTGACCATGCAATATTGGAATTCAACATTATCCAAACACAAGTAGTAGAACAAAGTCAAACTAGAGTCTTGGACTTTAAGAAAGCTAATTTCAATAAACTTAGAGAGAGCTTGGGAAAAATTCCATGGATGAGAATCCTCGAGGGGAAAACAACTCAAGAAGCTTGGGAAATTTTGAAAAATGAGATTAGAAAAGCCCAGTCTAACACAATACCAATGAAGAAGAAAAACAACAGCTCCCAAAAGAAACCAGCATGGCTGCATAAACAACTATCTGACAAACTGAAAGACAAAAAAAGTAAGTATAAAAAGTGGAAGGAGGGGGACATAACTAAGGCAGAATATCAGCAAATAGCCCGAGCCTGTAAAGATGAAGTGAGGAAAGCTAAGGCTCACAATGAAGAAAGGCTTGCCACAAAAGTAAAAATTAACAAAAAAAGCTTCTTCCAACATGTTAAAAACAAGAAAAAAGTTAAGGAAACAATTGGTCCATTGCTAGGAGAAAGTGGCAAGAAGGTGACAAGCAACAGGGAGAAAGCAGAACTATTTAACTCATGTTTTGCATCTGTCTTTACACAAAGGGATAAAACAGTCCAACCTATCAAAAGCAGCACCACAAAATTAGGAACACAAATTGAAATAGGGAAGAAAATGGTAAGTGAGCACCTGTCTACCCTAGATGAGTTCAAATCACCAGGACCGGATGGATTACACCCCAGAGTTCTGAAGGAACTAGCAGACGAGATCTCAGAACCACTGAATTATATCTTTCAGAGATCCTGGAACACCGGGGAACTACCAGAGGACTGGAAAAGAGCTGATGTGGTTCCCATCTTCAAAAAAGGGAAAAAATTAGATCCAGGAAACTACAGACCTATCAGCCTAACCTCAATACCAGGAAAGATTCTGGAAAAAATAATCAAGCAACGAATTTGCGAACACCTAGAAGCAAACAAAGTAATAGCCAAAAGCCAACATGGATTTGTCAAAAACAGATCATGCCAGACTAATCTTATTGCATTCTTTGATAATGTGACAAAATTAGTGGACCAGAGGAATGCCGTTGATATAGTTTACTTGGACTTCAGTAAGGCTTTTGATAAGGTAGACCATAACCTACTACTAGATAAAGTAGAAGAATGTGGGTTAGACAGCGTCACCACCAGATGGATTGGTAACTGGCTGACCAACCGCACTCAACGTGTAGTTCTCAATGGAACTGCATCTACATGGAGGGAAGTATGCAGTGGAGTACCCCAAGGCTCTGTTTTAGGCCCAGTACTCTTCAACATCTTCATCAATGATTTGGATGAGGGAATAAATGGGGAACTCATCAAATTTGCAGATGATACCAAGCTGGCAGGAATAGCCAACACTCCAGAAGATAGGCTTAAGATACAGAAGGATCTTGACAAACTTGAACATTGGGCACTATCTAATAAAATGAAATTCAATGGTGAAAAGAGTAAGGTTCTACATTTAGGCAACAAAAACGGAATGCACAGGTACAGTATAGGTGATACCTTACTCAGTAGTAGTAACTGTGAAAGGGATCTTGGAGTCCTAGTGGACAACCATTTAAATATGAGCCAGCAGTGTGCAGCAGCTGCCAAAAAAGCCAACACAGTTCTAGGCTGCATCAACAGAGGGATAGAATCAAGATCACGTGAAGTGTTAATACCACTTTATAATGCCTTGGTAAGGCCACACTTGGAATACTGCATTCAGTTCTGGTCGCCACGATGTAAAAAAGATGTGGAGACTCTAGAAAGAGTGCAGAGAAGAGCAACAAAGATGATTAGGGGACTGGAGACTAAAACATATGAAGAACGGTTGCAGGAACTGGGTATGTTTAGCTTAAGAGAAAGAAGGACTAGGGGAGACATGATAGCATTATTCCAATATCTCAGAGGTTGCCACAAAGAAGAGGGAGTCAAACTATTCTCCAAAGCAACTGAGGGTAGAACAAGAAGCAATGGGTGGAAACTAATCAAGGAGAGAAGCAACTTAGAACTGAGGAGAAATTTCCTGACAGTGAGAACAATTAATCAGTGGAACAGCTTGCCTCCAGAAGTTGTGAATGCCCCAACACTGGAAGTCTTTAAGAAGATGTTGGATAGCTATTTGTCTGAAATGGTATAGGGTTTCCTGCCTAGGCAGGGGGTTGGACTAGAAGACCTCCAAGGTCCCTTCCAACTCTACTATTGTATTGTATTGTATTGTATTGTATTGTAAATGTTCACATGGAATATGTTCATTTTTGAAATGGCTGAAAATATTCACCCATCTTTTATCAATTTCAACATGTTGATTTTCCCTTTGTATTAATTTTTCAGAATTTAAATATACATTCAGTCTTCTAATTTCTTCAAAGAGACAATTGTCATCTATTTTAATGTCTAGCACTTCTTTAGATAAAAATTCTTGATTCTTGATGAATTGTCATGTCAAATACAAATACGTCACATAACCCGCAACAGATTAGTCTTCAAATATCGAAAAGGAGGACATATAGGAGGACACTTTTTGAGGGAGGACAGAACTTACAAAAGAAGGACTGTCCTCCCTAAAGGAGGATGGTTGGTCACCTTATATATAGTTCAATTTCATTGCTTTGTTTCAGAAGTCACAGCATGGTTCATGGTTCATTTGCATTTAGTCAGGAAAGTTGCAGTAACCTCCGGGAGAAAAATAAGACTATCGGTACCAATTTATAACAATTCATTATAGCGACCATTCAAAGTTCCAGCAGCACTGAAAAATGGGACTTACGACTGTTTTTTCACACTTACGACCCTTGCAGCATCCCCGTGGTCACGTGATCAAAATTCAGAGTGATTTGGAAAGGAGGATTAGAAAATCTTGTTATTAAATATTCTGGTTGTTTAGCTAGAATAGGATATAAGGATTTAATGTTAATGGAGGATTTTATAAATAAGTAAATGAAATGCCAGTATGTGGTTATGTACTAAATTTTGGTATTTTTTTATGATGAAGGACGTTTAAACAATTATTGTCATATAAAAGTGGAGGTATGATGATGGTAACATGTATAAACATTTGAGTTAAGATACTAGAGTTAATATGAATTATACTTGATGACAGTGGAAGAGATGCACAAAAACCGTTTGTAACCAACTGATACACTTTCTACAGGATGCAAAGAAGGAGGATTTTTATGTTTGTTTTGAAAATTTAAATTTTTTTTTTAAAGTTTCTGGAAAAAAAAATTCAGAGGCTTCTTGGCAACTGACTCATATTTATGACGGTTGCAGGGTCCCAGAATCACATGATCTCCTTTTGCGACCTTCTGACAAGCCAAGTCAATGGGGAAGCCAGATTCGCTTAACAACCGTATTAGTAACTTAACAGCGGCAACGATTCTGCTTAACAACTGTGGCGAAAAAGGTCATAAAATGGGACAAACGTTTACTAGCTACTCATCCTCAATGACGTTGGCACCCTGCTTGTGTTCAAACAACAGGCGAAAAACTCTTTCGTCGTGCTTGCTGGTAATGCTTAATTGGTGAAATCCTGGCTTAGTCCAGAGGGGGATTCAGTCGGTTCGCATCGGTTCAAGCTAACCGTTAGGGGAAATTTGACCTGGTTCACCAAACTGGTAGTGACCCCTGGCTCAACCTGCCCCCTGCCTGGTCGCTGCTCACTTGCCCCACCCACCTGCTCGGTTCTCGGTTGTAATTTCTTTGTTCTCTGCATTTCATTAAAGGCTAAAATAGGTGCAGAAGCCGTGTTGGCATTCAGCCGGTTCTGACCGGTTCAGGCAAATCAGTAGTGGTGACTTACCAGTGGGCCCCCCCTGCCCCCCCCTACCTGGGCACTATGCCGTCCTATTTAGCCACGTGTGCAAGCCGCAAGAGAGAGCAAAGGCAGACACGCTTTCTCACAGGCTATGTGCAACCCACCTCTGCGCAGAAGGGATACACAAAGCTTATTCATAACCTGGTTTATCGTTGTTCGGTTCTGGTTAAAGCCAATGAAGGCATGCAGAAGAACAAGTATAGATTGGAATCGAATCAGTGAGTGAGTGAGCGTGTGTGTGTGTGTGTGTCTCCATCCTGAAGCCAAAAATGAATTCCCGGCCATATATTTCACTCCTGCAGAAGAAGCCTGCAAAAAAAGGAATGGCACATCCCATTGTTGGGCAATCAACATTTTTCAAAAGCACAATCAGTATCTCTCTAAGTTTGGTGCCAGCATGCATGCGTGTGTGTGTGTGTGTGTAGTGATTACTTCCTTACTTTTATTTAGCTGCAGCTGTTAGAATCAGATAAGGATGGTGGGTTTTTTTTTTCAGTCTTTAGATCAGGATGTTTACTAAAAGGATATTTTCTAAAAACTGAAGGAAGGAAGAGTTATTTATTTTATTTTACATAGGCACACATTTTTGATACTTTAAAAACACCTTAAAATAGAAGTACTGAATTATATATGTGTGTGTGAGTGTGAGTGTATGTATGTATGTATGTATGTATGTATGTATGTATGTATGTATATGTATATTTTTTAGAACCTCTTCTGTAGGTGTGGCCTTTGTGGGAGTGGCTTGCCAGCCATGTGACCAGGTAGGAGTGGCTTGCTGGCCATGTGACCGGGTGGGAGTGGCTTGCCGGCCATGTAATTGGGTGGGAGTGGCTTGCTGGCCATGTGATTGTGTGGGAGTGGCTTGCCAGCCATGTGACTGGGTGGAAGTGGCCAACTTGTAAAATATGGTGAAACTCACTTAACAACG
This sequence comes from Natrix helvetica, assembly GCF_964273705.1. NCBI lineage: Eukaryota > Metazoa > Chordata > Lepidosauria > Squamata > Natricidae > Natrix > Natrix helvetica. The sequence goes on along the minus strand of NC_138553.1, from coordinate 81,802,791 downwards.
CTCTTGCTTAGCAACCAAAATGTTGGCTCAGAAATTCTGGCATTTGAAGCCCACAAGTCTTAAAGCTGTCAAGTTACAAGACCCTTGCACCCCTAACCCTTTAGAAAAAATAACCCAGGGGTGTTCAAACTTGACAGCTTTAAGACTTGTGGACTTCAACTTTCAGAATTCCTCCTCTCGCTCTTCATGTTGATGATGTGCGGACGGGTGGGGGGAGGGAGCTGGAACCGGTTCTAAATGGCACTATAGATTTGTGGAACCTCTTCTATAGAAGAGGTTAGAACTGGCAGGAACCCACCCCGGGTGTATATGTACATATACAGTATATGTATATGCTCAGTATATGTATATGTACAGTATGTATAGGTGTATATATGTATATAAGTGTGTTTGTATGCATCTGTATATGTACAGTGTGTGCATCAGTGGTGGTTTCCAGGCACTACCCCCCAGTACGGGCATTCTGGTGCCAGCTGGGAGCAGTGGCCACCATACTGCAACGGTGTTTTAGGGGGCCCACCTACCCGCCCTCGTTCCTTAAGTCTATTTGAGCTAACTGGGCCATTTGCGTATGCCTGTGCAGCGTACGGCACCTGCGTGACCTCTGCCGAGCAGCTGGAGCATTGCAGGGTGATGGGTGCAATGCCCATAGTTGATGCCTGGCCCTGTTGCAGCATACCGATTGCGACAGGATCGAGAATCCACCACTGATGTGCATATGCATATGTACAGTATACAGTGTGTGTGTGTGTGTGTGTGTGTGTGTCTGTGTGTGTGTGTTGTATTTGTGCTGATAAATAAATAAAGGGAGACCAATGAGAGTCTGATGATGAGAGCTAAACAGCTTGAAATAGATCTATACTAGTCTCCCTTTATTTATTTATCAGCACAAATACAACACAAACATAGCAAAGGCAACATTAAAAATAAAAATATGGTTTTCTGCCTGGATGGTCTTCTGTAATGAGCCGAAGGACAGAAAGGGGGAGTAGTGAGCTCCCTCCCGTATTTGGGCATACCAGGGCTTGTAACACAAATTATGTATGTATGTATGTATGTAGGTATGTATGTATGTATGTATGTATGTACTTAAATATAAGTATAGTCACTCTGATTTCTTTTAGGGTAAAGTATATTAACCAATATATATGAAGCAAAGTCACCCAGTTGCTTTCAAATCTAAGGTGGGAGTACAACTCACCGTCTCCTGTTGATTGGCCCAAAGTCACCCCCAGGACTAGAACTCATACTCACATTTTCTACTTTGATGCTTTAACCACTAGACCTGGCTCTCTACTAACTGGTTATCTACTAAATATGCAGCCGTGGGGGTCAATACCCCCCCCCCAACCTCCTACTCCAATTAATCGGAGAGAGGAAGACAAGGACTTACCGACTTATAAAGATTAAAATTTACTTAAAAAGTGATTTGGGTTCGAAAAAGAGCTGTGTTAGTCTACGGTAGCCCTCCCCCGAATAAGGAAGAGGCGGGGAGCCCGTTTCCCGACCGCTGATTTTATTAACAGGCCTTTGTGAGCGCCAGTTCTCTCCTTAGAACAAAAAAGAGAGATTTTAATCCGATCTAGGATTTGCAAAGGCGAGCAGAATAGCCGGGAGGGCAGAGAGTGTGAGTTGTGCAGATGCCGGTTTTCATGTGTGAGACAGATTACAAGCCTCTCATCCACAAACAATTGTGATGTGTTAATAATCCGCTGGGTTTGTTAAGATCTCCTCAGATGGCCTTTTGATATCTGGGAGTTCAATCCTCTCTCGCTGTGCCACGCCACCATCATTTCTTTCTACCAAAATGTCAGTTTTGAAGTTGGTATTTAAGGGGCCCGGGAGATGAAAATGCTGTGGTATTGTTCTGACCTAGGCTTCACAGAATCACGAAGCAGACTCCTTCTCCTGCAAAAAATCCCCTTTTTTATTTGGTTAATGTGAATTCCTGGCATTCACATCCAGCAAAGTCCCGGCAAACAGTCTTTCAAGGGTGAATTTACAGCCACAGACCTTATCAAGCTTGGAGAGCTGCCAGGACGATATCTTCTGAACGCAACACTGTACAAGAAGATACTTGGCAAGGAGTGTCTGAGAGTCAAGAACAAATCTTCACACTATTTAAGCGAACTAATTACCTCCTGCAAACTCCACTCCCCGTTTGCTCCTCTTTATTCCCTCTGGGAGGGGCCATTCACCGTCCACCTGTGCCTTTTGCTCCCCAGTCGGCCCTTGTTCCTTAGCTGTTCCCTTCTCCTGGCAGCTCTGTGCATGCGCACATTGGGAACAGGCTCCACCTGTTCTTCTGCCTCACTGATGTCTGACTCCAAAGGCTACTGATAACTATCAGGCAGCCCTGGTCCCATCTCTGCCCCTGACACAGAGCCTTCCCCAGACTCCAGGACTGGCCCAAGTTCCTCCCCAACCTCCTCATCATCTGAGGGCCACAAGAAATATGCAGTGTGCCAGAACCCAATAAAACATTTTTTAGTATTAATAAAGGAGAATGTTTGTAGCTCAGGGTTGACCTTGGTGCTGTATTGAAATAGCCTCCCTTCTTCCATAAATATTTCAAGAATTGCCTTTAATGCTATAAATAATAGAAACCTAGTTTATTCAATGTGAAGAATACAAAAAAAAAACAGATTCAGGTGGATTAGTAGTATTATTTTGGGGGGGGGGACTTTATTGTTGATGAATTCAACTCGTTGGTTTCATTTTGGTAACTTCCTCTAATTGTTAATAAAATCGCTGTGTTTCCCCAAAAAGTCTTATTTTCTTTTGACCCCCAAAATAAGCGCTTGGCCTTATTTTTGGGGAGGTCTTAATTATATTTGAGATGCAGGAGGCGGCGAGCGTGGTCACCTCATGGCTGCTGCTGGGCTTATTTTTTGGGGGAGGGCTTATTTTAGCGCATGCACTCAACCCCCCCTCAATTGGGCTTATTATCTGGGGAGGTCTTATTTTCAGGGAAACAGGGTAGCAATGACAATATGTTATACCAACTGCAAAGCTGACTTCCGATGCACTATTTAGCATTCTTACTATAAGAATATAGAGTATTCAATACTCATGTAAACAGATTATTAATTTGAGCAAAAATTTAGAGCTGTTACAGAAGTGTTAAAGAGCTTGTTACTGGGGGGGGGGGGAATGCTTGTCACTCTCAATGGAAATTAAGATTTTCATCTGAAGTTCTATCAGCAGCTACCAAAATTGGGAAGAGCTGCCCTTTAGATAAAAGATGATACTAAATGTTAAGATAAAAGAAAAATCCATATCCATAATCAAGTTTGAACAGCCCTCGCTCTTGGTTCTGTTTGTGCGGGAAACATTTTGCCGCAATCCTATGCGTGTTACCTTGCCTTACTTTTCCTAAGTGCTGAATACCGGCATATAGAATTTATACCTCAACTCATTATTCCCTCAGTTTGTGTACTAGAGTCTTTTGTGCAATATATACCACATGACCTATGTCTTTGATCAAATTAATGTTGACAATAGAAGGGATGACTGTATAAACAAAAGCTGCGGAAATGTAATTAACATAGAGGGACTGCATTTAATTTCCCTTGAACCGTGTGTATGGTGTGTGTGTGTGTGTGTATGTATGTATATGTGTGTATATATATATATATATATATATATATATATATATATATATATATATATGTATATGTATATGTATATGTATATGTATATGTATATGTATATGTATATGTATATGTATATGTATATGTATATGTATATGTATATGTATATGTATATGTATATGTATATGTATATGTATATGTATATATGTTACTGTGAAAGATAGAAATTGGTGAATGTCGACTTTCACCGGTGAATGTCAACACATACCAAATACGTAGGGTTAGGGTTAGGGTTAGGGTTAGGGTTAGGGTTAGGGTTAGGGTTAGTCTTTCACTGTAACATATATATATATGCCATAGCTTCGCCATTAGGGATATAGGGTCTTTATATAAATATATATAAATATATATAAATATATATATATATGTATATATGTATATATGTATATATGTATATATGTATATATGTATATATGTATATATGTATATATGTATATATGTATATATGTATATATGTATATATGTATATATGTATATATGTATATATGTATATATGTATATATGTATATATGTATATATGTATATATAA